>NW_008684697.1:3734-10644 GCF_000695815.1 Acanthisitta chloris | reverse complement strand
AGGGGGACAGAGACGGAGACAGACCGGGGATGGGGATGGGGCTGAGAACGGAGCGGGGATCGAGCGTGGGAACGGGGATGGGACCGGGACTCCGGGAGAGGGACGGAGACAGACCGGGGACGGGGATGGGACAGGGAATGGGGATGGGAATGAAAATAGGGATAGAGATAGGATCACGACCAGGACTGGGGATGGGAATAGGATCAGAGACGGAGCCAGGACCAGGAATGGAGCCAGGGCTGGGTCCAGGATAGGGGATGGGTATGGATTCATGGAGTTCAGGGTCTCACTGCCAGCTCCTCACCCCACTGCCCATCCCTGCCCCTGGCAGCAGCAAGCAGGAGCCTTCCCTGGCCTAAAAAGCTCAGCTGAACAGAGCAGCCCCTGGAGGTCCCTCACTCCCCTCTCTCCTTGCAGTGATATCAGCCCCTTGCTGAAGGATCCTGTAGCCTTCAGGACTTTGATTGATCTTCTGGAGGATCATTTGAGGGCATCTTTCCCCAAAATCGACTTCATTGCAGGTAGGTGTTGGTCGGAACATCCCTGAGGCCAGGGCAGAGCAGTGTGTCCCTTGGGTGGGAAGTGTGGAGTGACCCATCTGGAGTGCCATAGCCCTTGGACATGAGAATCACTTGAGCATTGCCCTCTGTCATGTGGTAACACCAGGACAGGTTATACCCTTGACCTCCTCCTATAGTTTCCTGAAATACTGGTTTGGGATGTGGCAGGCACCACCTGATAATACTTCAGTGCCAATTCCATAGTGAAAAAAAGAGGGAATACAGAAAGCCTGATGTGCCTGTAAGGTCCTGCACAGTCCCCATGGCAGGCAGACCCTGTTCCAGCTTGTTTTCTCTCTCCGGGAGCCTTTCCAAGCCAACACAAACCACTTTTGTGGTGATAACCCCTTGCAGCACACCTGGGAAAGTGCTGAGGAAGGCACTGCTTGTGCTGGGTGATAGCCCAAGGTTCAAGGAGTCCAGACCAAAGCTAGGCCAGGTGCCTTGTGATAATGAGTCTGTGCCTGGAGGGACAAAGTCCCTGGTTGTGTGGCTGAGCTGATACTGGGGCTCTGCTCAGCTTATCTGTAAGAAAAAGAGTGAGAGGGAAGGGAAATGGGCTGATGGGGGCTCATTGTGGAGCCTGTCAGCAGCACATCTGGGTGAGCACAGGAGTGTGGGGTTTGTTTGCAACCTTCAGAAGGGACTGGAAGAGCAAGCTGCTTCTAGAGACTCCTCAGAATGGGAGGATCAAACGGGGAGCATGCAAAAAGCCTCCCCCAGGTAACTGGCTGCAATCTGAGTGATGGGACGAGAGGAAATGGCTTCAAATTGCACCAGGGAAGGTTTAGATTGGATATTAGGAAAATATATTCACTGAAAGGGTGGTCAGGCATTGGAACAGCTGTCCAGGGCAGTGGTGGAATCTCCATCCCTGGAGGGATTTAACAGCCATGTGGATGTGGCACTTGGGGACATGGTTAGTGGTTGAACACATAGGTGTTAGATTAGTGGTTGGATTTGATGGTCTTAGAGGGTTTTTCCAGGCTTAATGATTCCACAATTGCTGTGCTTTGCTCCCCTCAGGCCTGGACTCCCGTGGATTCCTCATT
The DNA here is from genome assembly GCF_000695815.1 of Acanthisitta chloris. Lineage (NCBI taxonomy): Eukaryota > Metazoa > Chordata > Aves > Passeriformes > Acanthisittidae > Acanthisitta > Acanthisitta chloris. The sequence continues at coordinate 9,032 of NW_008684697.1, read as the reverse complement.
GGGCCTCCCTTGGCCCAGAGGTTGGGGATTGGCTTCGTGCCCATACGGAAAAAGGGGAAACTCCCTGGGCCGACTGAGTCCATCTCCTACGCCCTGGAGTATGGCAAGGTAACACTCAGGGGCTGCAGGCTGTGGGGTGCAGGGCTGGGGGATGTCAGTGAGGGGATAAAACCTGTGGGGATGTTCCCAAATTGGGTCTCTGATGCCATGGACACTCTGGCACGGCACAACCTTCAGAAATGGCTCTGAGCTGGCTCTGTCCCTGAGCCATGGCCCCGTGGTCTGTGCCAGTGAGTGATTTGTGGTGCTGTGCTGTGATTTTGGTGGGGGGTTGATGCTAAGACTCGGTGCTAAATTGCTTTCTTTGGCTTGAATTCAGGGGCATGACCATGGAATGTGTTTCCCACTCTGCCAGTAAGTGCTCAAAGTCAGTGCCTTCCTGCATGGCTTCCCAAGCCTAATGTTGGCCTAATAATGTGCTACTACCACTAGTAACTAATGGCAGCAGAACCCCCAAACCCAGGCCTTAGCCATGTGGGTTGTTTGGGCCAACCCCTGCATGGACAAGCTCATCTGACACAGGACATGCCACTTTGTATCTGGCTCGAGGCAGAGCTCCCCAGCCCAGTGCATTGCAGACTTCACTCATGGAGAACTGCTCTGGGATGAGATTACATGATAACTCATACGGTGAATGTTCAGGATTATGACACACCAGAGGGTTGGCCCAGCAATCCCCTCCCTGCTCTGTGTTTCTGTGGTGCTTCCCTGTAGCTGGAGTTTGTGTTTTGGGGGAATTTTAGGTGCTGAGTTAATCTCGCTGAGGACTTGTCCGTGTTCCACCACGTGTCAGCAGCTGGAGAACTTCTCTCCAAGCCAGACTAAAATGAAGCTGCTCTTTCCACTCTGCAGGCTGAACTGGAAATCCAGAGTGATGCTGTGGAACCAGGACAGAAAGTGGTGATTGTGGATGACTTGCTGGCAACTGGAGGTGAGCGAAGCACAGAAGTAGAATGAGTTGGGCTGGAAGGACCTTAAAAATCATATTCCACCCCCTGCCATGTGCAGGGACACCTTCCACTAGCCCAGGTTGCTCCAAGCCCCATCCAACCTGGTCTGGAACACTTCCAGGGGTATCCACAGCCTCTCTGGGTAACCTGTTGGCAGCAGCAGGAGCAGCTTTGGGGCTGGAAGTGCTCCTGGAGTGACAGTATTTCTGCTCCCCCTACACAGGTACCATGTGTGCAGCCTGTGAACTGCTGAAGAGGCTGAAGGCTGAAATCCTGGAGTGCCTGGTGATCATTGAGTTAAAATCCCTGAAAGGATCAGAAAAGCTCAATTCCATCCCTTTCTACTCCCTGCTGCAGTATGACTGAGGAGGAAGAGGGAGGAGGGAACATTGGGAACAAGTTTGGGGCTTTATTCAGCAATTCTCTATGTCACAAGGGGGTGGGCAGGGAGGGGAACACACACTTTTGATCCTGGTTAGATGCTGCACAATCCCAAATCTTCTTCCCAGAGCACAGATTAAGTTACATTGAGTGTAAGGATGCATTTTGGTGTTTATCCTTTTGGGAAGAAGGACCAGCCTGACTATTTGAGGGGATGGAGACCAAGGTGCAGCTTCACCGAGTATATTTTAGGAGACCAAAGTAACTATCCTGCTGCTGAGGCTGGAGATCTCTGACAGGGCACTTGGCATTTCCTGGGGGTTGAGCTGTGCCTGTCAGCCTCCAAGGAACCAAAATTTGCCAAAGAAACACAGGAGATGGGCAAAAAAATATTATTTAAGGGATAAATCCTGCTGTACTTGACCTCAGGGGTTGGTCTGGTTGCTCTGTGCTCACACCAGAGTGAGTTGCTCTTACATCAAGGTTGTGCTTGTTAAGGGGAAATAAGTGCCTGCTGTGTCCTTAAATCAGGATGTTGCTAGTGTAGATGAGCTCAGTCACTGTGTTCTCCTTCCCTGGCGACCACAGGCAGCTCTTGTTGAGCACAAATTCCTCACCTTCTGCACCACATCCAACTGCCTGTGCTGCTGCTTTTCCTCTGCTGTGGTGGTTTGAGGCATCAGGACCTGGAAAGGCTGATGCCAGTTCAGGGCCTGCTCTTGGTGGTAGTTTGATGTCAGATCAGGCCACAGGAACGTGTTCCAGTGGCCTCAGGTAGGAGATGGGTGATGTGGGGGCTGGAGATGCTCTGTCCTTGGTCACAGACAAAACCTAGTGTGCCAAAACCTTCACATGCCTGAGAACATCAGGGACTTTTCCCTGTCCCAGCAGGGACTGGACTCACAGGTAAAATAAATACTGACTGGTTTGTATGTTTGCTAAACTGTCTCAGAGCTATTCTTGCAGTAGCTGAAGCCATCAGTGACCCTTGTGTCTTCCTCCAAACCCCGGTGGAGAGCAAGACTGTGCTGTGAGTTTCGCTCTTCACCTCCCCCCCAAATGCTTGGAATTGTTTTCTAGGGAGCAGCTCAGGTACCTTTCCTCTATACCCTGCACCAACTGGTTGGAGAGGTAGTCCAAATCCCCCCAGCTCAGCTCCCCTTCCCCACCCAGCATGTAGGGCCACCTCACACCCAGCCCTTACACTTGTAAGAGCTATTCCAGCTATTTTTATCCTCATTTCCTGAAAAGCCACTCCAGGGCTGCTCAGTTTACTCTGAGAAACACCATTCCCTCGGGATCAGCCTTCCCCAGGGCACTTGTCTCACAGCCAAGCCCCACAAAGAGCCAAGGGAGGCAGCACCTTACATTCTTGGCAGGAGGATTGGGTCCCTACTGCAGGCGAGAGTTCCACCCCAAAGAGCCATGGAAAGCAGCTGTGTGCTGGGGAAAGAAGCCTTGCCAGTGCCAGGAGGTGACATCAGGGAACATGGGGAAGGTGCCTTCATGCTGGCCATGCTGCCAGCAGCCCCTGAGGTCATTTGCTTGGAGAGACAAGGCTGTGCAGGGGCCAGAGGGAGAAGGCTTTTGTCCTAAGAACGGGAGCTCATGGAGCTCTCCTGGGATATGTGTGTGGCTGCCAGGCTACAGAATCCAGCTCCTTTCCAATCCAGCAATTTGAATCCGAGTCCTCTCCAATCCAGCTCCTCTTCACCACGGTGAGGTCCCTGAGCATGGCCCATAGCCCAGCCTGCCCCAAGAACACCTAAGCCTCACACCCCAGCCCCCCACATCCCTCCAGCCCCTGAACTGGCCCCACCATGTCAATCAGACCCTCCTCCTCCTCCCTGGAAACTTGGGCAACCTCCTGCCAACTGGGCTGCATGGCCTGCAGGAGGAAGAGCTGCCTGCTCCCCTGGGAAGTGCCATCTCTGATGCTGCCAGACTCCGACTCAGCACTTCAAATGGGAATCTGCCCCAGACCAGCACAGGATAAAGGAATGAAGGACAATCACCTTTCCCTGCAAGTCCTTGATGTCTCCAGCTCCAGCCAGCCCAGTTCAGCTCAGAAAGCAGCATGAGGTGTCCCCAGCTCCAGCCAGCCCAGTTCGGCTCAGGAAGCAGCATGAGGTGTGCCTGCCGTGGCACTGGGCAGATCCCATCTCCTCCCCTGTGCCCACACTGCCCCAGCCCAGGCGCTCAGCCAGCCCAGCACCTCTGCTGCAATCCTCACCCTCTTTGTCCCTCTTCCCAAGCCACTTCAGCCGAGTGGCCTGGGATTTCCCCTGGGAAAAAGCCCTCCCTGCACCACCCCAGCCCTGCCTGCTCCTGTCTCTGTTGGAGCTGCTCCCCTGTCCCATGCACAAAAGCTGCATTCAGTTCCCTGCAAGCCCACGCTCACTTTTTCCAGTGAGTCCTTGTCCAGGAGCTGGATGAGGCCCCAGCCCTTCCCGGCACGGATTGCCATGGAGAGCCACGAGCCAGGCAGCTCACGGAGGAAGAGCACTGGGTTAACACGAGTCAACTCTATTTAAAACATTTAATACAAATATGTTTTGACAAGTCCTGCACAGTTGTTTCCAGCAAAGGCTGGAAGGTGCTTTTTCCCTCCCTTAAAAACAGAACAAGGCCCAGAGCTCCAAAAACATCCAATTAGTGACTTTTTCTCTTGTTGTTTCCTGCTTGTCACCTTCTCACCCTGCCCAGTCCTGCCTTCACCCCACCAGGGCCTATTTGATGGAAGGAAACTACTAAATTGAACCTTCAGGACAATATTCCTGCATTGAAACTTTGGGAGAACACAGGAAAACCATGAAGAAGTTACTCAGCTTCTCTTCATTGCTTGCATCATCACTCCAGGACACAAGATTGCTCAAGGACTGGGGGATCTACATTCTTCACGGATCCCACCACAGGAACTAGCTACATTAAGGCATTTTGCCCTTCCTCTGACATCCCTGAGGTGCAGCCTCCCAGACCCTGGAGCACAGTGGGATTTACTACACCTAGAAGAGATTGGACAGCAAAAAGTGCAGTGGGATTTGCTACATCTAGAAGAGATTGCACAGGGGAAACTTCAACCCTTATGAGGCTCAGAGAGCTTCTGCCTCCTTCAACGCCTTGGTGAGCCTCTCGGTGATGATGTTGAGATCCTTCTCTTTGTCCAGCTTGATGTAGGTGTCTGTCCTGAGGGCATGGACACCCACCCAGTTGGGCAGGAGCTCCGCAAAGAGCCGCAGGTGTTTCTCCATCTCACCTGCGGAAGGAGCAGCAGGTCAGAACTCAAAACCCTCCTGCAAAATCCCCATGAGGTGGCACAGAGACCCCCCCCAAACTCCTACCAGGTGGCATCTGCTCGTCATAGCTGTCGGCCATTCGGGCACAAGCCACCTCCATGGTCAGCGCCTGCTTCTTCTCGGCCACGAAGACGTTGCGGAGGACTCTGGCCATGGTGGGCAGGCGGCGCAGCATGGCCACACGCTGCTCCTGCTGGACGTCCCGCTTCATCAGCGCCTCCAGCCGCCGCGTCTCCTTCGCCCTGACCTGCGGGAGCACAGCATGTGTCCTACTGACCTCACCAATGAGCTGAGTGCAACTGCAGGACGGTCACTGAGGCTCAGTGCTGGTCCTGCACTTGGGGCACAACAACCCCATGCAGCTCCAGGCTGGGGGAGGAGTGGCTGGAGAGGTGTTGGTGTCAAAGGGTCTTGGCAGTGCTGGTGGCAGCAGCTCAATGTGAGCCAACAGTGTGCACAGATGGCAAAAGACCAATGGCATCTTAGCCTGGCTCAAGCACAGTGTGGCAGCAGGACCAGGGCAGTGATCATCCCCCTGTGCTTGGCAATGGGGAGGTCACAGCTCAGTGCTGTGCTCAGCTTTGGGCACTCACTGCCAAAAGGCCATTGAG
>NW_008684697.1:2287-3722 GCF_000695815.1 Acanthisitta chloris | reverse complement strand
TCCCTGACCGGGCTTGAGAGAGGTGGGGGATGTCTCTCCTGCCATGGCTGCAGGGAGAGGACTAGAGGGGATGCCCCTGAGCTGAGACAGGGCAAAGTCAGAGGAGATGTTGGGAGAAATGGTTTCCCCGTTAGGGTGTTCAGGCACTGGAATATTGCCCAGGGAGGTGGTGGTGTCACCATCCCTAGAAGTGTTTAAGAAGCATCTGGATCTGGTGCTGGAGGATATGGTTTAGGGGCTACAGCAGTGACAGGTTAATGGTTGGATTTGATGATCTTAGATGTCTCCTCCAATCTTGATTCTATGCTTCTAGGGCACAGGGTGAAGCACAGGCAGCACCCCCAGCACTCCCATTCCAGCCAGGATAGGACTACTCACCCTCTCGAGCAGGGCCTGGGACACCCCTTTGAGAGCGCTGGAGGTGCTGGCAGGGGATGCTGCTTTGGAAACCACTGGCTCCCCCACACTGGCTTCAGCAGTTCTTAAGGCCAGGTTGGCAAGAGCTTTTTCCATCTGCTCATGTGGAAAAGGGAGGAGGAGTTGGGTTACAGCTCAGGCTGGAGGAAGAAGAAGTTTCCCCTCTGCCGCCCCCGTCGTCACCCTGCAGCCCAGACATCCCACCCCAGTGCTCCCAACCCTTCCCTGCCTGCATGGAGGACAGCTTGGAGAGCTTTATGAGATCATGAAATGGTTTGGGTGAGGAAGCACCTTAAAGCTCATCCAGTTCCACCTCCTGCCATGGGCAGGGACACTTTCCACCAGCCCAGGCTGCTCCAAGCCCTGTCCAACCTGGCCTGGAACACTTCCAGGGATGGAGCAGCCACAGCTTCTCTGGGCAACCTGTGCCAGTGCCTCAGCATCTTCACATGGAAGAACTCCTTCCCATCTAAAGCTACCCTCTGGCTGTGGGAAGCCATTCCCCTCATGTCCAGGCCCTGTCCAATGTCCCTCTCCAGCTGTCTCAGAGCCCCTTTAGGCACTGGAAGGGGCTCTAAGGTCTCCCTGGAGCCTTCTCTTCTCCAGGCTGAACACCCCCAGCTCTCCCACCCTATCTTCATGGCAAAGTGGCTCCAACCCTTGAATCATCTCCTCTCCCAGCCTGACAGCTCCTCCAGCCTGACACCAGTCCTACACCACAACCTGCAGTAGTACCACCAACAGTACCACATGTCTCCACCTTACAGCGCTCCAAGTCTTGTGACTCTGAAACGATCCTTCCCAACCCCTATCCTGTCATACCTTCCCAGAGAGACAGCACAGATCCAGACCCCAGTCCTGACCCACCTTGGGGATCAGCATCCCCCGAGCTGTGCTCAGCACCTCCTGGGCCGTGCTCAGTCTGTCCTCCTGCGGCGGCCGCGGCAGCTCCACAGGGCTGATGTCTGGCACCTCATCCACGTTGAAGCGTGGGTGCCAGCGGGTCAGCTTCTCCTCT
>NW_008684697.1:424-2254 GCF_000695815.1 Acanthisitta chloris | reverse complement strand
AGGGAGAGAACTGCATCATGGCACCAGGTATTGGGAGACAGCTAATTCCCCTGCACTCCCAGCACGGCTTGGCAACAAAGAAGTTCACAGCCCACCCACACCTGCTGCCAACAGCATCCCATGGGAACCAGCTATGTCCTTCAGCTTAGATGTCACGTGGATAGTGACCAACCAGCCCCCCAGAATGGAGGGTGCCAGGTGCTCCTCACCTTGTGGTGCTGCTTGACAATGTTGACCAGGTTGCGGTGGAACTCCCTCCTGCGCTCCAGCAAACGTGACGCCGACAGGTGTGGGCGACCATCCACCTTCTCCTCTGCAAGGAGGGACACCAGCATCACCCACAGCACCTGAGACAGGCCCAAACCTCAGGAAGGATAGGATCAGAACCCCACCAAGGGGCTGCACCACTGCCAGAGTCCTGCCCCCTCATCCTCTCTCTTGTCCCAAAAGCATTTCCCACTTCCAACACGCCCAAGCCTGAAGATGACAATCTAATGGGCCAAGCAGAGAGTGTCCCTGTGGGGATTCAAGAATCTCAGCCATGGAGTGTACCCCATGTCTTCGGTGCCCCAGAACTGTACATACCTTCACCCAGCACTGGCTCCAGCGTGAGCTGGTACTCAGACTTCTTCCCACTGCTGCTCAAGGTAGGGATGTTCTTCTCCTGGCGCAGCTGGTACGAAGAGGGGTAGACAGCTTTGATCTGCCCTACATGCCGCATCTCAAACTGCCTGCAACAGCATCCCAAGGGTCACACACAGAATCAACCAGGTTGGAAAAGACCTCTGAGATCATCAAGTCCAACCTATGACCTAACACCACAATGTCAATCAGACAATGGCACTAAGGGCCACATCCAGTCATTCCTTAACCACCTCCAGGGATGGTGACTCTACCACCTCCCTGGGCATCCCCGTCCAGCAGCCAGTCACCCTTTCTGTGAAAAAATTCTTCCTAATCTAGACATCAGCCTCAAGCCCAAAACAGGCTGCTGAGACCCCAAAATGGGCTACCCACCACTGCCAACGTACCTGCGCATCATGTCCTGCACCCCCTGCTTGACCTTGGCAAAGGTGATGGTCTCAGCGCGGTTGAAGAGCATCCCAACAATGGTGTCCACACTGCGGAACATCTCTTGCAGCACCTTGAACTTGTAGGGCAGAGTGAGCCCTGGGGCCAGGTCCTGGGCGAGGGTGTGGAACCGCTGGTATGCAGGAGGCTTCTCACTGCAGGAGGAAAGGGGTCAGGGCTCCTGCTGACTCAGTGTCCACCCCAGATGGTGGGAACCACCTCACGCTCCCATCCCAAACCCTTCTCTTGAGCAACCTGTAGCAGTATCAGAATCACCAGGGGTTGGAAAGGACCTTAAAGGTCATCCAGTCCCAGCCCCACCATGCCATTTGCAGGTACACTTCCCACTAGACCAGATTGCTCAAGGCTTTATTCAACCTGGCTTTGAACACTGCCAGGATTGGGGCATCTATTACCTCCCTGGGCAACCAAATCACTTCGGGACATGATGTTCCAATGCTTATGGTGGTGTCAGAGTGGCTTGGGCCATGCTCAGAGCCCTCAGACAGGGAGGGAAGACCTCCACAACACCACTGTGGGTCTGTGGCACCACTGGGAGACACCAACTCCCCTCAAATCACCCCCAAAGCTGCTCCTCACCTGCTCTCTGCCTCAGGAGCTGCCACTCCACTGTCCCTGGATGGTTGTGCTCCCGGTGTGGCTTCGCTTCCTGCTTTCCTCTGACGGATCCGGAGCTCCAGCTGCCGCACACGCTCCAGGCGGCTCCGCAGCACCGTGCTGGTCCCAGTGGGGACAGAT
>NW_008684697.1:0-373 GCF_000695815.1 Acanthisitta chloris | reverse complement strand
GTCCTCCTGGGCAGGGAGAGGACAGAGGGTCAGAGTGGGGTCACACACCACCAAATCCACCCAAAACGGGAGCTGGGATCATCCTGTACCCGCTGCAGGCGCTTGGCTGTGCCCGGGGGGGCTGTGCCAGGCTGTGTCCCTGTGTCCTGCCCACAGCTGGGGGAGCTGGTGGTGGTGGGCGTCGGGGGGAGCACTGCCAGGTTCGGTGAAGGAGATGTCAGGGGTCCAGCAGTGGCCAGAGGTGAAGGGCTGGAGGCCTGCAAGAGAAAGGAGGACAGTTAGAGAGGGAACAGGGAACCCACCTGCATGGACCCTCTCCCTAGTGTCCCCCAAAAGTCTTGCACTGGAGGGAGGCACAGAGGGTCTCCCCTAG
>NW_008684696.1:68796-71609 GCF_000695815.1 Acanthisitta chloris | reverse complement strand
GGGATGCCAGGATTTAGCTGGGATGCCCAGGAGCTGTGTGGAGATCCCTCAGCAGCCACTAAACCTGCCCCAGGCTCATCTAGCAGCTCCTCACAAACATCTTTGCTCCTTTTTCACCCCAAACTACCCTTCCTTGCTGACCTGTGGAAAACTTTCTTCTGCAAAGGACTCTTGCAGTTCATGTTAGTAGGAAATCAAGCAGTTAATACACTAGGAGTAATTAACACCTTTTCATTCACAGAGACACAAACATCTCCATTTCTGTCCTCTTCCTCCCACTCTCCTTTACTGCAAGAAACAGCTCCTGCTAACATCTGCCAAACACACAGATTTCCTGGCCTGGTCTGGTTCAGAGCCTCAGGCAGCACAGTCACAGCTAATAAGGATCTTGCCCAACAAAATCCTGTCACCTACTGATGAGACAATAGTTTCACAGGACACAACTGGTCAGATAAGAATAAAGTTGCACCATAACCCAAAGAAAGATCTGAATTGTTACCGAGTGCAATGACTTAATGCCACGTGAAGGTTTCTCACAGATGCTGCAAAGTGTGTTCTTCCCCTCCCTGATTATTTTGACAATCCATGGAAAAAAAACCCCAAAGTTAACTTTTCTGCAAAGGTAACAGTGTCAGCCACGAGCTCACACACTTTGAATAGTGTGTTTTCTGGGGGAACACCTTCAGCTTTCCAGCACAAGGGAATATGTATTTTCTGCTCTCCATATCTTCATTACCATGAAGTGTAACAGGACCTGACTGTACTTCTGCCCACAAAACAACCAGAATGTAGGAACTCCTCATGTGCCTCGGGCTTAGATGTGAGTGTGAGGACCAGAACCCACAGGAGCAGGTGCTGACAAACACAGGGCATGGAAAACCATGGACAGGAGAGATTACCTTGCACTACTCTTGGCAGGTGAACTGCAGAGATGCCCAGTGAGAAAGGCCACGTGGAAATTCCCATGATCATGTATGAGCCACACCAAGATCCCTACAGGCCAGAGCCCTCTGCTCCACAGTACTGTGGGCAGGAAGGTAAGGAGGGGGGAAGGGTTTCTCAGCTTACACTGTACAGAAAGTGAGACTAGGTAGTCACTCAGCCTCTTCAGGCTTTAAAAACCCACAAATCAGTTCAGTAGGTTTTTCTACCTGTCCTGTACTTAGCACTTCCTCTCAGGGGAGGCCACACCAGACCTGCCCTGGCAGACACCACCTCCTTGTCAGACTCCACGTGGAGCTCTGGGGAGCCAGAAGCTCTTTGCACCTTGACAGTTTGTCCTGTTTTTCTTTGCACAGGAGGCTATGAGTATCCTCCTCCCCCACCTTACTCCTACCGAGAGACAACCACCATCGAGCAGCCAGGTGAGTGCCAGGACTGCACTGCTGACAAAGCTTTTGGCTCCTTGTGCTAACAGAAGTGAAATGGCCTTCGTTTCAAAAGCAACAGAGAAGATGGGAGTTTTCTGACCCACTCACAGTCTAAGAAGCTGGAAAGTTTCCCTAGAAATGCTGGAAGATATACAACAAGGAGCATGTCCCTTGGGGAGCACGAGGACAAGAGGGCACAGACTCAAGCTCTGCCAGGGGAGGTTTAGGTGGAAGGAAGAGATTTTTTACAGAGAGAGTGATCAGACACTGGAATGTGCTGCCCAGGGAGGTGGTGGATTCATCATCCCTGGAGGTTTTCAAGCTGAGACTGGATGTGGCACTTAGTGCCACGGTCTAGTGACCATGGTAGGGTTGGACTTATCTTTGAGGTTGTTTCCAACCTGGTTGATTCTGTGATTATCCTACAGGGAATTCTCTGTGGATGTCCTTATCCAAGTACACACTGTCTGCTCGTGGAAGCAGCAAATTGGGACACACACAACAAGCAGTACCTGAGACCAACAGTAGTACCACGGGTGCTGCAATAAGCCACATTAAGAACTTAAATTCTCCAGTGAAGCCTTTATAACTTGTAAAATATCTCCTGTGCCTCTAATTTCGCTGCTTCTCATCTCTTGAGCTCAGTTTACCTGGTGTCTCAGCCTCCCATCGTCGTGGCAGGGATCTTCTCCAGCAAGCCAACCTCCACGATCTGTCCTTCCTGTCGCCAGCACATCACCACACAGGTCACCTACAGGCTGGGCCTCCCTGCTCTGCCCCAGCCTCTGCATGGTTGGGTAAGCTTCCCTGGGCACTCTGCAGATTCAGCACAGCAGAAGGTTAAAAAGGAGTCACTACAAAGAAAAGCTAGTGCTTATAATGCCAGTTTGCCCTTCTCTGTTTGATGAGAAGTCATTCTGGCCATGGGAGGAACACTCACCATGGCTATGGGGGATGCAAACTAGGTAAATTTAGCCCAGTGTGTTATTGCTCTTCTTAAGACAAGCAGAAATTCCTAGGAGGTTGTCTACTTCCCTGCTGTAATGCAGAACCAGGCTCAGAATCAGGCTCATGCAGAAGATGTCAGCAGTGAAGATTATTTTTTTGGAGATGCTTTATAAACACAAACAGACTTGGGAAAGGGGTGGATTCATGCAGTGGAAAGGTGACAGAATAAGGCAGGGAAAAAGCACAGATGTGGCCAGCAGAAGGAAAAACCAGTAACCATTCCATCTCCCCTTGGGCTGCAGGTGCTGCTTTGGATGCTGCTTTGTACCTTTCTTTGTGAGGATCTTCAAGGATGCAGATCATTACTGCCCATACTGCCAGTTCCACATTTACAGATACAAGAGGCTATAGAAACAGAGTTTATGCAACCAGATGATGGAAACTCTCCATTTCCTAATGGCATAAGATTCTACACACAAAAGCACTGCGAGGAAA
>NW_008684696.1:61572-68772 GCF_000695815.1 Acanthisitta chloris | reverse complement strand
GAACCCACCTGGCAAACCACCACGTGGTTGGACTGACTTCAGAACAAAAAGCTTTGAAGACTAATTTACAGTGTCACTGCATTTATGCTCTATTTGATTCACTGTCCTGAGCTGGGAAGTCACTCCTGCTCCCTCTCCCAGATCTCCAGCCCAGCTGAGGCACAGACTCCTCTGGATTCTCACAGATTCTCAGTCCCTGAGAGGTTTGGACATGCACATTTGACAGAAGCACTTACCTTCTGTGCACTGGAACTGACCTGTCAGGGTTCCACTTCTCTCTGCTCTCCCTCATTCAGGACCTGCCCCTGCAGGGCTGTGAGTGCCACAGTGTCACTATTTATTAACCAAACCCTGAATTTTGAGACTCTACTCTGTTGTAGATGAGGTAAGAAAATAAACCAGCTACTATTAACAAGACTGGCAAAACATCTGTATGCTTTGCTCCCACGACCTGTGGCACAGACACAGGTCACACCCTGTTTGTATTAACAAACCAACATGCAAAGGGCAAACACAAAGAAAAATCAGCAAGCAGAGCTTGAAAAAAGTCACCACAACCACAACACAAAGCCCTCAATTTACCTCTCTGCCTTCCTACTGCAGTGCAGCATCTCCCAAACCAGCACTTTCTAGGCTTTGCACTTTACAGAGAACTTATACAGTTCTCATTTGATATCAGTTGTTAGCACAACAGGTTTTGTGCCATTTCACACAGTTTGAAAAGATGCTAAGATTGTTCTCCATTGTCAAATTTGGCTGCAAACTTTGCTGCTAAGTGGTGGGAAATAAGGCATCAAGTTGGTAACATCTATGAGGAAAGGTGCAAAACCTAAACCCACAGGTATAAAGACCAAAGAAGTTATATATATATGCATGATTTAAGATGTACAGAAAATAATTAGCAGAAGTAGTTAGGACATTTTGACACCATTATTTAGAGGCACAATAGTTTACACAAGTATTGAATAAAATAAAGGCTTCCAGCCACAGCCTGGAGGTTAGCAAACCATTTCCTCCTGTGCTGGGAACACACAGCACCACCTGGGACAGAAAGGAACACAGATCTGCAGCCAGTTCTGGGCACATCATATGAACATTTCCCCCTTTTTCTGACCCTGAAGACCAGGTAGGATTAAAAGCCAAGGAGAAATGACACCTCACTGCTCACACACCCAACACTGATGCTCTCCACCTCTGTATCCAACGTTTCAGCTTGGTTGAGAAAGAACTTAGGTTCAAGACCTGGAAAGTGCCATCAAGTCAGTGTTTACCCTCTGCCCAGCTCTCCCACACTCTGAACACCATTCCCAACACACCACCTGGCTGCATTTTTCAGCAGCTCTCCCACACTCTGAACACCATTCAAACACACCACCTGGCTGCATTTTTCACAGTGTATGGATTTGATCTATCCACCCTATCCCTCCCCTCGCCGGCAAGGAAGGCCGAGACAGCAGCACAGTGTTTATCCTGGGCTGGTTTATTTACAGTATATACAGTTCAACAGCAAAGGATTTCTCACAGAGGACACTGCAGAGCACAGCTGAGCGTGGCTGGGCCCCGGGGTGGGTGCAGGAGGGATGCAGGAGGGATGCAGGAGGGATGCCAGGCGGGACGGGCACGGTGGCTGAGGTAGGTCTGGTCTAAGCTCTCCCGTCCTCCCTGGGCCTTGGGCCCTCCAGCACATCACAGACGTGTCCTGGTGCGAAGGTGTCTGAGCTCTGTGACTCTGCTCAGCAGCTCGTGATGTGCTCAGGCTTCCCAGAATGCTTTGGACTCCTTGAGGACAGAAGGCACTATGGAAATCTACAGGAACAACTATGTTCAGATGGGCCATTCACAGCCTGTTGGTTTGATCCTGTGCACCATCAAATTACATCCTTATTGCTTAACACATCACCATTAGCTTCATTAAACACACTCACTGTTTGTTATCCAGACAATTCCCAGTCTGAGAAGGAATGGAAAACGTGGAAGTTTTGAGGACTGTGTTCTTGTGAGTTTTTCAGAGTGAACTAAACAAACACTACTGCACCTGAGAAACTCTCCTGCCTTCCTCTCCTCTCCACAGCTCTATTTCCACAGCTGAGTAATGTTACTCATGCTCCAAGAAAAAAATTCTTCTCATCAAACCCTTCAGTTACTGAGAACTGCACATGGAATGCCTCAAAGGACCAATGTCTCCAAACTAGCGTGGGAATAGCACAGATACCGAAGCACAAAAAAATCTAGTCATCTAAGAACCAAAAGGCACCCAAAATCTACTTTGCTAGCAGCATTTTCTTCTGGAATAGGAAGGATTGTGATTTCTTAAGCTATTCCCTAAAAGCTGCCAACATCCCATAAATCAGTGTGAGAACTTAGTGACATTCAGGTGCAGCTCAAGTTCTACCAGTCTATCATGACACCAAATGCACAGAACATCACTAGGGCTCATTGCTGCTGACAGAGGCTCTGAATCCACAGAACAGCCTGGACACAAATTCTGACACTTGCTGGAAGCCTGTGGAGACAATCCAAGCAGGGTGCAGCTCTCAGCAGCTGCATGGAAACACAACCCAAAGGAAAACTCTCCCCTTAAGGCATGGCAGGTAAGCACTTCCCTCCACTGCTAACCCAACACTCGGTGAGAAAAGTGAACAATTAGTTTGCCTTGACTGGACAGGAGACAATTAAAAGCACTGCAAGACACAAACTAGAAAGAAAAACCAAACATACCTAAAACTTGAGGGATCAATTAATTTCCAAGCTACAAGAATGAAATAGAGGTCAAAATGCAATTCAAATCCACTTGCTGGTGCCTTCAGTGAGCACCAGATCCAGCTCAGAACACACACACAGCTCCTGCTAAAGGTTCATGGACAGGTGAGACAGGGAAGCTCCTAAGCACAGGGAACACATTGCAGAGGGATCTGTGACTCTGGGAAGAGACCTTACCTTTAGAGACTCCAGATTTCACTTTACACCACTTACAGCATTAGACTCGAGAATCTGGACCACAAATTCTGTACAGGCAGAGTCAAGTCTACGACAAAGACTCTACTACAAGTGTTACAAACCAACTAGTAAAATAATTTTTCCATTTGTCTGATCTGTACATGGTTCCTTCCTGGAAAACCTTTTATTGGTTAGGCTCAAATGTGACTAGTTAGGAGGCAAAAAAATAAAAAAAACCCCCAAACCAGAACCCAAAAATATCTCCAAAACCCCAAACAATTGAACAGAAAACCCCACAAAGTTTCCCCCAAAACAACCAATGAAGGTCATACAATTGTCAGCACTTAAGGAAAAAAACCCACACCTTTAGCAAAACCTATGGATGAAAAAGTTTCCCAAAACTGAGTTTCCAAGGAGAGGAGAAATCTTCTTCAATGTCCATGTCATCAACTCACCGAAAAAATTTTATAGAAAATTTTATTCAACATACAACATTTTCCAGCAAAAAAAGGCAATATACAGGAAGAGGAGTTGTACACTGCGGCTACAGAAACGAAATAAAATACTGGAAAAGAATGTAAAATCAAGTGTGACTTGCTGATTCTATCTTTACTGCACTCAAAACTAGACACGCTGCTGGCATTAGCTCCGAAAGGAAAGGAAGCAGTCTGGGGCTTGAAAGAAAACTACACACAATGAATATCAACAGCAGTGAAATTCACTTGCAGACTCACCCAATAAAATTAACCTCCAAGTGTTAAATTGTACATGTTCATTCATTAAATATACAATTTCATTTTTCTTCTTTTTTTTTTTCTTTTTTTTTTCCTCCTTTTTTTTTTTATACAAAGTCAACAGCTTACTAAACACTAGTGAGCATGCCCTCGGTGCTAAAGGCTAGTTCCTGTGTTTTCCCCATCTCTTCCTATGGTCACTAAGTTAAGGATATTTATAAGCTCTTCGCCAACGTCTGAGTGTCTCTCCCTGCCAGGAGATGGCAGGACAAACTGCAACAGCACTTCTCAACGGCTGAAAATGGAATCCAAAGACCCAAATCTCTCAATTCAGGACTCAGGGCATCCCCTTGGCAGAACGGGATGCAAAGTATCGACTAAACCAACTGAAAACTAGGTTATTAAAAAAAGGACTCTATGAAGCTGGAGGAGACAGAAATCCCGAATAAGTGCCAACAATGTACACGATGAAGTAGAGATTGCTATTTATTGATGATGTGAGTTTCTTTTTTTTTCTTTTTTTTTTTTTTCCCGCATTTACAAATGCACAAAAATGTCATTTAAAGTATAACTGAAGGAAATAAATCTGATGTGAGTCTAAACATAGGCCTTCCCAGCTGCAGGGGTGCCGGGGCAGCGCGGGGACGCAGCCGGTCGGGCTTATGTCACCTAGAAACCAACTACAGACAAAGAATCCTGCCAATGGCAACTGCTCTACTCAACTCTTCCCTCATTATGCTGACAATTGCCTTGCATTACGTTTACCATAAAATAACTCTCATTGGCATCCAAGCTTTTATAAAACACCTTCATTTTGCTCAAAAAGGGCAGTCAATAGATACAGAGAAGCCAAACTGAACAGCCTCAACAAAATAAAATTAACATCAGCAGCAAATCCTCTTGCTGAAGACTTCAGATATAGTGCACGTGTACCAAAGTTCTACAGTTGTTAAAAAGGTGCACACACACACTTAGTTTTGTCCCTTGCCTTGACAATCTGGTTAAGTAAGTCAGTTATGGATTTTAATAGCTTTTTCAAGGTAAGTGTAGCGACTTCTCTTTGGGGCTTTATTGAAATGGTCAAGCCCTAGCCATGGCCTTGGATGAGACATGTTGCCTAGAAGAGAAAAGAGAAAAAAATCATGAGGTTTTAAGATTAAATTGAATGTTTTCATTACACAAACTACTCCTGTGTGCCCTGCCCAGTCTGCTGGGAATGGCAGGGAGGGAAGACGACCACGGAGCAGCTCTGCTGACCACTGCTCTTCTCCCAGCAGTGCCTCTCTCAGCTGTTTCTGCAGGTTTTCTCCTCTTCAGCCCCTGACAGGGGTGTGCAGCAGTGAGGTGTGTGCTAAAGCAAGACAACCACTGTTACAACTCGTGGCCAAGGGCACAGCAGCTCTCCCTGAGCCTGTGTCAAACATCTGTCACCGAGACGTGACCACCTACAACACGGTGAGCTCTCTCTGCTGTGTTAAGCTACTTCTACCACCTGGTTTAAGTGGGAATGTTTGCTAAATTCAGGTTAAAAGCAAACAATGTTCACTGAGAAATAGTTACTGACTCTCCTCTTCATTGTCTGTGAAAAAAATTTAGTCGTACTTAGATGGCAAAGCAAACAGAGATTTTTTTTCACTTGCTCAGCCCGATGTGATTTATTCCACTGCTTGTTTGCAGAAAACCCACAGTCCACATACTTCTGCCAACGGGAGAAATTCTCTCCTAAGATGTTCTCAGTGCAGAGCATCAGATGTTCTTGGAAGTGAAGTGATAAAGGCAGGAGCTAACCAGCTCCAGCAGAGCACACTCCTGCACTCCAAGCCATCAGCTGCAGCCACCACAGCCTGGAACACTCCACCTTTCTGGCTGCCTCTATCAGCACTTTTTGATAGATTTCCTTCAATCAAAACTGTTTGTCTTCCTGTCTGACATAATGCTCAGTGTCAAATAAGAAGAGAAAGAACTGCCCATCTTGTTGAGAGCACCTGAAAGCTTTTAAAGACAGGAATTATGTCCTGTGGGTCAATGTCTCCACCACTGCTGCTGCAGTGTACACCTTGGCAAGAGCAGAGGACACTGCTGGAACCAGTTATGCCAATCAGGCTGGAGATTGTCAGAGCTCTGGCTCCATCCCTTCAGCACTCTACAGACACCAAACTGGTGTGTTATATCAAAGGAGCAACTTCCCATGAACTCTCAGACTCAAACCTTCCACTCTCACAGTCCCCACAATTTTTACAAACAGTTCCAGTTCTCCCTTTTCCCCTTTCTGACATGTTCTGTACTTCTGGCCTAGTTACCTGGTTCGTTTTTGTGCTGATTTGGCAACAGTGGCTCTGTCTGGCTCGGAAAGTGTGACAGTTCCTTTCAGACCCTCCCTGACCCCGAAGAGCTGACTCCCAGAGCACAGTCAGCACTGCCTGCTCTGAGCACACAGGACAGGGCTGGTCTGTGCAGGGAGAGCTGTGCACCCAGAGACCCTCAGCACCAGGGCACAACACACTCCAGGGCTCCCAGCTGACTGCACACACAGGTAATTCAGTTCTGGCAGCTCCTCTCACATCCACAGCCATAAACCTGTGTCTGTCACACACACAACAGGAGCACCTTTTGCTAGGTCCCTGCTAAGTACTCAATAATAGCACAGGTCCAGCTCTCTGCGGGTTTTGAAGTAAACAATTACAGTATTTCTCTACCACTGTTACGTAAATCCAGAGCACAGCTGGAAAAAAATCGGAGAAAGCTTGACCCCTACCAACAAAAAAGAGCTCATAATTGTCAGAAAAATAGAACTGCAGAGAGCAAGTTGTCCTCAAACTCACTGCTACCAGACAGAGCAGCTCACAAAGAGGAAGACTCAACTAAGCTAGGAGGAAAAACCCAATGAATTCAAGGCTTTCGTTGGATCCCTGACTGCAGACTCAGAGGTGCCATTCCCAAGGGGAACTCTCAAACAAGGAGAGATTTAGGTTAGATGTTAGGAAGAAATTCTTTACTCAGAGGGTGCTGAAGCACTGGGACACACTGCCCATGGAGGCTGTGGATGATCCATCCCTACAAGTCATCAATGCCAACCTGTGGGACTAGTGGGTGGCACGTGAGCCCATGGTAGGGGGGTGGAACTAGATGGTCTTTAAGGTCCCTCCTAGCCCAAAGCATTTTATCATTCTGTGAAAACATTGTGGTGGAACTGCTGAACAAATCAAACACAATCTTTTAACTCAAAAGGGAACAGTTATTTAGCTATTTATATGCCTACAAAATACATATTCTCAGACTAACACACACAGCTCAGTGTGCACAGGGTGTACATAAATACTTGCTTAGTTTCTACACCTAATGTATGTCATGGACAAAGAACAAACCCTTTCTGCATCCTAAGATAATGATGATAACATTACAACAACTGGCAGAGCAACTCCAGCAGGTCCAAAGAGCCATGAGGTTGTCTGACAACTTACCAGGTTGGGACTCAAAATCTTTCAAGTTCACTTCATACTCATCTTCATTGAGATATTGGTGTCGGCCC
>NW_008684696.1:34899-61536 GCF_000695815.1 Acanthisitta chloris | reverse complement strand
AGAAGCAAAAAGAGCTGCTAGAACAAACACCACATTAAAATAAAGCCTTTGGGTCTAATTTCATAGTCTATCTCACAGGTGGTTATACTCCTCAGGAGTTGAAAAAGGCCAATCCTGTTTAAATTCCTCATCAACAATTCAGATAATGGGATAAAACGAATGCTGGGGGAGATCATGAACTCATGTGTGGTGTGTTGTGTCCAGGTCAGGCCCTCCAGGGAAAAACAAACTGCAGCAATGGCCCAGTAAGACCAGGAGAGCACTGGGGCCCTGGCACACAGGAAGGGATGGGAAATGGGTTATTTACCCCAGATCAGAAAAGTCTAACTGGACATCTAGCTTTCCACCACCCCAAGGATGGTACACAGAAGCAAAAAGCTGCAGAGCAAAAGGGCAAGAGGCAACATCACAAATTGCAAAATGAAACATTCTGATTAAGTGTAAGAAAACCAAACTCTTCACAATGACAGGGTAAGGCACTAAACCAGCAGCCAGAACGTGGCACAGTTCCCATCCTCGGGATTTACAAACTGCAGCAAGTGAAGCCCTGCACAGCCTGAGCTCAGCTCTGCTCCAGGCAGGGACATGAGTGGGACTGGCCCCTAGAGGTCCCATAGCATCCACACTTTCCTGGGTTACTCTCACGTTTTACCAAGTGTCTCTCTTGCCAGAGTAGAGAAACACTACTCCTGCCTAATAATTCTTGGAAAATTCAGTCACCAACTCTTCCATCAACCAAAACCCACACTCACCTATCTGTGCTCTTTCAGCTTATTCACACAAACTCATTTAGAGTCTACAGTCAGCAATAAAAACTCTCCCAGCTTGAAATTACCTTTTCAAATTCTTTTTCTTGTATGTCCAGCATTGTCTGAATCCGCTTCATAACCTCTCTGAAGTGTTCACCCTAGGAAAGACAACAAGATTTTTAATGTCCAAAACAAAAGGGGCAGCTGCTACCATTTCCTGCTCTGAGCTCCCTTGAAATCCATTGCCTTAATCTGCTATTTCCAAAGTTACCAAGTGTCAACAACATGGAACAACCTCAGGCAACTTGCTGTAAATTCAGCAATTTTAAGTCTTATTGACTTGTCATTATCCAAACTGCTCCACGAACTGACTGAGCACATGTGTGAGTCAGGCTAAAGGTAAGAAATAAGATCAGAAAATTAGCAGCAAAATAAGAACTTTGGGGGGGGGAAGAATTACATATTCTTGGTATATTACTACTTTTTGTAGTATGTTCCTGCTCACTATGTAAACTGCCCCAAAAAGTGATGGATACAATCAACCTAAAGATGAGTAATACACATCAAGTGTCCCACAGAAGGAAATGCAGTTTGCACCTGAAATCACCACACAAATTTTACTCTAGATCAATCAAAAACATCAGCAACATTCCAGGGGTGCAGAGATGTGGACACATTTCTTGTTCCAGGTTTGGGTTTTTTTTTTTATTATTTTCATACATACTAACATACATGCACCAGGAAAAGTTTAGAAGCAAATGGCAAATTGTCCCAGGAAATACACATTGCTGGAAGTTTCATGGAAACACTGAACAACTTGTGCATACAGAAGGTAACAGGTGGTAAGTGATTTAACCAGAAAAAGGCCCAGATGGGGCAGAATCTTTTCATCAGGAGCTGCATTTTCGTACCAGAAAAAGGCCCAGATGGGGCAGAACCTTTTCACCAGGAGCTGCATTTTCACAGACACCTGTTACACCAACCCATTTCTTTGACAGAACTTCCAGAAAACATCATCAGTACAATCCCACACAGAGACAAAGGCAGAGGCTGTACCTGGTGTATCCTCAGCAAGAATGGAATTCCAAATGTCCCGAACACTTCTTTGTGGAAATGTGCCACTGTGATTAGCATCTCGTTTTCTTTATCTATATCTACCTGGTCCAGAGGAATTTCCTAGATCCAGACACAGAATGACAACTGCAATCAGCCAAAAACTTCCTCCAAAAGTACCTTGTTAAGTACCTATAAGCATTATTGATGTGCAGCTACTGATGTAAAACAGTTCTGCTTAGAAACTAAAAAACCATTTGGTTTGTCAGAGTCTTTTTCCAGGGTCCCTCAGCCCTGGCATGACATCACTTCAGCTCCCCCTGCTCAGGAAACACTCCTGGCTTCCCTGAACAGCCTTTCTGACCTGAACTCTTCTCTCAGCTGCAGCCCTAGCTGACAGTACCACATGTCTCTTGGATCTCCTCATCACCATTCACACTGCAAACCTTTTTTATTTTCACTTTATGATCTCTGAGGCAAAATAACAGACCTGAATGATGAAATGCTTAGGGAAAAAAATCATACGTAAGTCTCAAAATTTGCCTCAGAAAGGCCAAACTTAATAGAAAAGGAAACAAAGTCTTCTGGAATACTTCAGTTTCAAGTGCAAAAGTGGGTTCTAAGCATGGACAGTTACATCATGAGCCCTCACACCTTGGAACTACTGCAGACAGGAAATGGCAAATGGACAGGCCCTTGCTAATCTTTAGGTGTTGTTATAATAAACACAGATAAGACATTAATAGGGAAGGAGATGGAACAGAGGAAAAATTTTACAAGTATCACCTTTATAAACACATAGATATTATCATATGACCTGACCTGCTGTGAGCATCACAGGCTTTGAAACTCAGAACTCAGAGCAAGGGACCCACCACGTGGGAGGGTTTCCCCTCTCAACTCAAGCTGTGAAGTTTCTGTAAACAAAGTACCACTCACCTCTATTCGAAACGTTCGACTTGTGGCGGGTGACAAACACTCTAACAGCTCATCCTCCTGATGGACACCGATTATTTTGTAACTTACAATTTCTAGCAGCCTAAAAACCAAACAAACAGGGAAAGCACTTTCAGAATGTCAATCAAAACCAGGCTCAATGCAGCATTTCTGTCTTGGACCTTGAGAAAGTTCAGTGTAGTCAGGGTGTGAACTGACACAGCTGCAAAACTCTCAACTCAGTCTCTAGAGAAAATTCAGCAGCAAAGCTACAAGAGGTTCAACTGTTTCTGGCTAGTGGCAAAAATCACTACGTGTAATTAGAAAACAAAGGTTTCTGATGTCAATTGTTTTAGAAATTTTCTTGAAATGACCTCACTTGTAATTCCTGAGCAGGCAACAGCATGAAATGCCTGAACTGGACAAGATGACTGAGCTGTGAGGGAACAAGTGCAATGGAAAATGCTCATGAATCTCAAGGATGGAGCTCTATGAGATCCAGAACAACCAGCTGGATAAGATTCATACTGGGAAGTAGTAAGAACAGTATTTTTAACACAGCATCAGACTTAATAATGGTTTCCACAGCATTTTAAATTCCACAGACACTTTTCTGCATAAAATCCACGATGTAAAAGCAACCAAAACCCTCCAGCTTTACCTTAATTTCCCTGACCCTTTTTCAGAGAGTTCTACAACTTTTTTACATTCTTCTAGCAGATCCCGCACACACCCGTGTTTGTCTGGATATACTGTTATTTCCTGGAGATTGAAACACAGAAATCATTAGAAATTTTAAAAATAAATGACCACATTGAAGCACAGGACACATCAGACTCTTCATCAAAAATTCATCTTTAACAGACAACAATTAGTGAACAAGTAACGTTGGCTTCAAAATACGTTAACAGACACCATTTGTTGGTGCTTTGGGGTTTTTTGCTGCTGTTAGTTAGGGGTTTCTTTACATAAGATACAATTTTGTTCTGATTTTGTTTTCTGCAAGGACAGAGTGTGTGACCCATAACCAACAGCCCCAACAGCTCTGACACGAACAACAGTGAGCACGGAACGGCCTCACTCACCTCTTCCCTAAACTGGCTGTTTAGCCATATGCATTTAAAACTTCTTCTGTTTTCAAAATCAGTTATTTTCATTTTGAGCTTAGGAAAGAAAAGAAAAACACTTTAGGCATACTTTGGATAGGGCAGAAATATTTTTCCTACAGTCACAGCAATAAAACCAGGAGACTCTTACCTGTTGGTAGTAGAGTTTTTTCGGTTGCCTAGGCTTGAAGAACTGCAGAAGATCTCTTAAAGTACCTTCATAATTATGTCTAAGAGGATTACCAGGGCCATCTCTATAACTGCCAAAGGAAAGAGAAGCACAGGAAGATGTTTTTACAATCCACCTCCTCAAGATCCATCACAGCTCAGTAAATTGAAGCACCAGGTACATTTTCATCACTGACTCCTAGTTCCACGTCACTGCCAGCACAGCATAGAGTGCCTGAGTGATTTCCAGACACAGCTGAGCTGTGGGAACAGAAAACACTCCCTGTGTGTGTTAACTGTCCTGATGTTTACAGCTCCCTGTCAGTGCTGCAGGGTGGCAGACCCACATTCCTCTGAAATTACTGGTGGAGCAGCACATGCTTTAGATTGTGAAAGGTTAATTTGTGGAGCCACATGACACAGCAAATTCCCCAGTGACCACAGCACTGTGAACTGCAAGGACCTACTCAAACTCTGAGTCCCCTGATGACCAAGGGAGGAGATGCCCTCAGGTAACTAAAGGGAAATCTACACTCACACGGACACAGTAAGATGGAAATTCTGTGTGTGTTACTCCTGCAGCACAGCCACAGGCCTAACCACACACAGCTGCTTTCTGCTATGGCTTCATACAGGTTCAAACCCAGTTTTACACAACTGTGCCTGACAACACCACTGTAACCAGAAATATCCCTCTGAGCACCTGCAAACTTGTTAGATTGGCATTATCCTCACAAAACCTCATCTGCAAACTTTGGTGGAGGATGGGGGGAAAAAAAACAGTGAAAAACTCCTTCATTTAAACACACAAAATCAGCAAAACCTTTGCTTTTACGTGCATTTGTTCCTGTTGTCCTCCATTCCAGAAACCTCATTCACTGAAGCAGCACTTGCATTGGCTTAGTAATTTATCCCACAGTGTAAGGCTTTGAAGCAATTAATGATGTTTCCAATGACACTAAAACTCTTCTGGAACATGCAATTCTGAGAGGCTCCAGAGTCAGACACTGCAGTACCTCAACTGCCCCTGCAACCTGCTGTGCAGGCCACAACACTGGTGTGCCTGCTGAGACACTGGCCCAGGTTGCCCAGGGAGGCTGTGGCTGCCCCAACCCTGGCAGTGTTCACAGCCAGGTTGGATGAGCCTTGAGCAACCTGCTCTGGTGGGAGGTGTCCCTGCCCAGGGCAGGGGTTGGGGCTGGATCATCTGTAAGGTCCATTCCAACCCCTAAATTCTATGATTCTATGAACAGTAGCATCTTACTGGCAAAGGATCAGTCAGCAACCTTCAAAAAACTACAAACTGCTGCCTCTATTTGGGCTAAGTATTTTCAGGAATAGTTAAGACACAGAACACTAAGGAAATTCTTCTTACCCTTGGGACTTGAAAAACTGTAATAGCATTGGATCCGTGTTCAGCCTTTGCGCAACTGTCTTTGCAACCTGAAACACATTTTGGACAAGTCCTGAATTATTGCAGGCAGTTATGACATTGCTTCACAATCACAGAGTCATTCATCCCATGACAAGAACATTATGCTGCTGAAATGCTGAGAGGAACCCACTATGTCTGTCTCCTGAGGTGCACAGACTAGCACTGTTAGCTCCTGAGCTGCTGATGCTGAACATGATACTCCACGAAAAAAAATGAGGAAAATGCTTTATTACAACCAATCACTGTCACCAAAAGGCCACAAAATCCACAACTATAGCAATCCTATCCCTCTATTGCTTGTTTGGTTGTATTTTGGTGTTGGTTTTTGTTTGGTTGGTTAGTTTTGTTTTTAATTACAGTATTATTAGGGAAATGAGTAAGACTTGCTCTCTGAAGATTCCCACTGCTGTACTTCACTAGCTAGGTAGTATCACCACATTGTTCCCATGACTATTTCATGTCACTGCCTCACATCAGGCATGGACATTCTCTGCCTGTTTTTCCCTTACCAAAAAAAACTCATACTATAAAGATCTTACACTTTAAGTGAAGAGGAAATCAGAGAGAACAACTGGCTGAAAAGCAGATGATGAGAACAGGATAGCAAAAGTCAGCCCTGACTTTCCCTCTGTATGCAGGTGCTCAAAGTTTCTGCCTTTGGTGACAGAAAATAAACTCTCTGGTTTGAAGTGATCTTTTTTTGCAGAGACAAAAGCCACTGCAGGAGAACAGTAGGGAGCCAAATCTACTCAGGCTCTCCATAGCTCAGACCAACTTCATTTAATATTTTTTTAGGTTTCATTGTCCAGCTTTCCTCATCTAAACACCTCATGCCACCCTTTATGCACCAGCAGGTTTGATCTGCTGGTGCCACTGAGCATTAAGCAGCACTGTGTGAAGAAAGCAATGCAGTTCGGTCTGCAAAATAATACAAGCACAAAATAGGCATCACCAGTTTCCCAAGGTATTTTCCTTTCAATAGCTGAACAAGTTGACCACATTTTACATGTCACTTAGAAAACAAATGCATGATTTAATTAGAGTATCATGTCCCTGAGAGAGCAGAATGGCCTACCAAGGGAGTCCTACTATCAAGTATCCCACTATGAATAAAACCAGGGGGTTTAGAGTGTTTTCTCTTCTCGAGCCTTAGTGACTTCCTTAAATTTTTCACTACCACAATGCTTACAAGAACAGACCAACTCACTTCTAAAAGTATGGATAATACATCTGTGAACTAGTGCAAAAGTTACTTTAGAACAAGGAAAAAACAGCAGAGAAATGGGGCACGTGCCTGAAAGTAATTCATCCTATTGGACAAAGTAACAACAAAGCCTGGGTCGTTTGGGATGGTTTTGTCACAGAAAATGACATCCACGCGGTGATAGAGGTCTCGGAAGTATTCCTTAGCTGTTGGCAGCTCACTGTTATCATTTTCTGGGTCATCCCTACGAGAGCAAACAAATGATAATGCCATTACATATCACACTGTTACACAAACAAGCAGTTCAGGCTTTTTGAAAACATGTTCTACAGTAAACCAGCAACAGTTGAGAGATAAGAGAAGGAAAGTTCAAAAACCTTTTTTGAGAGCCACCACTTGTACACAACTACTGCAGCCAGTAGTGACCCACAGCCCTGAGTGTCCCTGCCTGGTGCAAGGGCCAAGAGCCTCACCTGGCAGTGTGGCCATACTCTGACTCCTGCTCCACAGCAGCATCCCAGCAGGAGCTCCAGCTCCTCCTCCCTCCCACTCTGGCACAGCTCTGTGTCTGCACTGACCCTGCACAGCTTTCCATCTGCCCCTGTACCACCTGCTCTGCAAAGGGGGCAGATGTACGACAGCATTCCTTGGCCCACAGAAGCAGAAGAGCAGGCACAGAGGCTGGTTTGGGTCACTCCTGACTGGTACCCCTAACTTCTCAGCAGAGGAACAGCACCAGGGTACAAGCTGTGCACTTACCCAGAAGTCAGCAGCCAGCCAAAGGTGCATAACACCAACTGGGTCAACTGGGAATGCGAGTTCCAAGGCATGACATGAGAAATACATTCATCTCACATAATCTGGGGTAAGAGTGCTGAAGATAGACTAGCTGGCTTCCACCCACTGTCAGCCCATGGAGAGAAACAGAGCAACACAGTTGGGTGTGACCATCAGGAGGGAGAGCATAGAAATGCTGATTTAAAGCCCTGACAAGCCCAGGAAAGATCCCTCTAATGGACACAAGCTGCAGGAGTTCCCCTTCTGCCTTGGAGAACACTCCAGCTGAAGCATCAGAGCACGAGTCGTGTGCTCAGGGGAACTGGGAGCATCTCATCACCACAGACTGGTAAGGAACTGACTGTGAGCATGAGTGGAAGGGAAAAAGGGAAAGCAGTTTAGTTGAGTCCCAGGCTGAAAGGAGCTCCAAGCCAAGAGCCTTGTGCAGTGGCCACAGCAGTGAGCCCGAGACCGACAGGGCCGCGAGGCTCTTTGTGTCAGAGCTCCAGGGGCTCCACAAAAACCTGCACAACTTGGCTGAACCAAACTCTTTGGTCCAAACTCTTTGGATGATGATCTGTTTTAGGCTACTAGTTCTTTAGACTAGTTTGAAACTATCTTTTCCTTAGATAATGGGGAATGTGATGATTACAATACTACCAATATTTTTGCATTTCCCCTCTGAATAAACAAGTGAGGACTGCTGAGAATGTGCCTACTGCTGGAACATAACACTTTGCTCTTGTTAAAAGTGCTAAATTAAAGAAAGTGAACCAGGGGATGTAGCTGCAAGGACAAGCTGCCCCTGAGATACCTACTTCTGAAACACTATGATGTCACCATCCATGAGTTCATCGAGAGCTTTATCAAGAGACACATCATAGTCTTGAATCCTTTCTGTTAAACTGGGTTTAACTTCCTGCAAGAAGGAAGAAAAATTATTGACCACAGAGTAAACAAGAGACAAAAATAAAGGTTGTGATAGTGAAGAAATCATCAGATAAGGTAACCTGTACCTTCTTTCCACTGAAACAAACGGAGGTATATATAAACACACACAAAAATTAAAGGCAACCTTGGCTAGAGTCCAGACAGATCTAATTGCTAAGGCTAACTCTGGCTGCTCATTTCTACCTATGGAACCTCAAGGATTTTATCATTATCTTGTTAGCACGGAAAATTTTCCAAAATCTAGAGATTAATTTTCTACTGATTCAGCTTCAGGGAAGCTTGGAGAACAGTTCGTTTACTTTAACAGTGCAGAATTTCTGCACAACAATCCACTTGCCTTTCAAGTCAGTTTAAAAACAAAAACCAAACCCACCAAAGTGATGTGAATACATATGTGTTACCACAGATCCATAACATATCACATAGCAATACTTGTTGGTTGACCTCTCTGGATAAAAGCACCTGTCCAAGCAAACTGGGATCCAACTGCACCCCTGACCTGCACAGAACAGCACCTCCTGACACTGCTGCTTTTGAGGATGGCAGTGTGTGTGCTGCCCTGGAACCACCAGAGAAAGCAGCATGACTGCTGACAGCAACCACAGTACCAATCCAAGTCCTTGCTCTTCCTCGAGCAGAGACTTCACCCTGGCAAAATCTGCATCTTCAGTAAATGCAGCAGTTATGACTGGCCAGAGACATACTATAAGCAGACCAAGGATTTTGTTTGCTGACTTGAGGAAGGAGAAGATGCAGAATTTACTCAGCCCCACTGTGTAAGGCACTGATGCCACAACAGCAGCATTAGCTCCTCTAACATGGCAACACAGACTCAGCACAACAAAGCTACTCATGTAGGACTTCATGTAGAGGGTTGTTTTTTTTGTTTCAAAGCCTCACACTTCTATTGTTTAATATTAAACCTGTTTTGAAGTTAAGCATCTGCTGCTACTCTCCTGCAGCACTGCAGACTTCAAAGCTACAGGTTACAGTGCTGATGATTTATAAATTACCATTGTTACAAACAAATTTGGTAATGAATAAAGCTGCTTTTTCCTTTAGCTATGGCTAGACAAGAAAGGGACAAAAAGTTTATCAATCCAAACCTCATAGAGGATAAGGCTAGTTTCTTGTGGAAATCCTGCTCTCTCACACATAACTGGAAGCAAGTCACCTGTTGGAAAAAAAGAAAGGGATGTGAAAATGCATTGCACTAACTGCTAGTGAGAACCTGTTCCTCTACCCTGGACAGAGTTTTACAACACCTAAGAAAGAGAGCCCTGCAGGGGCTCCTGCCCCAGAGAAAAAGTTTCAATTCAAAGATGTGCAATCACTTGTCTTTAAAACCTTTCCATTCTAACAACGGAACAACTTCAGAACTCACGTATTTTGCAGGATATAGGTGTGTAGATATGTCCACAATAATTCAAACTCCGAGTTTTCGGATCATACATCTTCAGAAACAGCATTACATCGTCTGCAAACCAAGGAGTGAGACTTAAGGCCTGGGGGGAACGAGCTCACCTAGATATTTTTCTTTACAGTAACAAATATGTCTTTGATATATTAATCCGCTGCCTTTGAAATAAATAAATAAATACAAATTTATGCTGCGAGTCTAAAAACATGCAAAGCATGTCTTACACTTCAAGGGAAATGAAGGAAAATCTGCAAGAGAAGAGCTAATTTCAGCACTGCAGCAGTTTGATGGGTACATCAATGGCACCACTGAACAAAGGAGTGGAGATGCTGCACACAGTTCTGGTGTCCTCTACATAAGAAGGACATGGAGCTGTTGGAGCTGCCCTGACCCTGGTGGTGTTCAATCCAGGCTGGATGAGCCTTGAGCAACCTGATCTAGTGAGGAGGTGTCCTGCCCAGGGCAGGGGTTGGGACTAGATGATCTGTAAGGCCCATTCCAACCCCTAAATTCTATGATTCATCCAAAATATAAGTATTTTTTCCTTAGGAAAGGTTTAACCCATGTGCTTACGATCTTTATCAAACTTGGGCAATGTTGCTCCGGTCGCAGCCATCTCTGGATCTACTGTTTCCAAAAATATTGTCCATGGATTCTCATTGTCACTGAGCTCAATCATCTATGCAGAAAGATGGGAAAGAAATAAAAAAAAGTCTCTGGAGAACATAATACAATCTGATATCTGCATTTTAGTCAGACACAAGAACTTTTTGACAGTCTCTAAGTGTGAGAGTTGTTAATTGCTTAAGTTGCATTAGAAGTTTTTGAAGTTTACTAAGAGAAACAACTACAGAAATAAACCCACCAAAAGTTTACCAAAGCACTAACAACAAGTTTTATTTAAAATGAACCCACTTCTTTTTCATTTCAAAGTGCAGCTACAGGTCAGTTTATCATCATGGCATGAACATTACTTCATTTTGGAGGACACAGGACAGTGACACCAATTGCTGTTTTCTGTGGTGTTTAGGCACAGAGTTTTACACTTTAAGAAACACATTTCATCCCTAGTCCCTGCCCAATGGAGGACTCAGACATCTGTTTTACATCTAACATGAAAAATCTTGATCACACATTTTTTAGCAAGGAAAACCACACACTACATTCCTTGCTGCCCAAATCCATCCACTACATCACAAGTCTTCTCAAGCATCAAACTTCACCAGATACAGTGAAACTAATTTTCAGTTAACACCCTGAAAAAATCTGCTGTCCCAGACTTGGATATTCCTCAAGAGAACTAAACCCATGATAATGCACACAAACAGTGTCCTCTGTCAACGACTCTTTACC
Organism: Acanthisitta chloris; assembly: GCF_000695815.1. Lineage (NCBI taxonomy): Eukaryota > Metazoa > Chordata > Aves > Passeriformes > Acanthisittidae > Acanthisitta > Acanthisitta chloris. The sequence continues at coordinate 50,384 of NW_008684696.1, read as the reverse complement.
GTTTTATTGCCATCTGCTTCATTGTCTAACATTGCAGGTCTTTTTGTCCCGTTACTCCTGGCCTGCATTGGCCATAATCTGATTTGATCCTGGGGAAAGCCCTAAAACAAACAAAAATTGTGACAGGAAACTGAAATAAAACAAGGGGGAAAAGGCTGAGATACTTTTATTAAACCCAAACAGATGATCTGAGTTAAAAGGTCTAAAATAGGACTGCTGACAGTTTCTGGAGGAGATGAAGGATAAGAAGCAACCACAATGCAATGAAACAAATGCAGAAAGGTATTCAGCTCACAAAACTTACCATGGTTTGAGAGAGGTTCTGAACAAATTCTGTAAGTGTGGAGTTTTTTAATACTTTGAAAACAGTGTATTTCACTTTTTCTTCGTCATACATATCATTGCCTTGGTGACCACAGAACTGATCCTCGGCCACAATCTGAAAAAACACACCCCAAGGTTACTGCTCACACTCACAGCACCTTCCCATGGTGCTTTCCTGCCCAGCCTCACTGCCTCTCTGAGCATGGCACAATGCTAACTCTCCTCATGTTGCATGGAGAAAACTTGCAAACACACAGATTGAAATGGAGCTAAAAGTTGTGACTGAGAGTCACATCAGGGCAAGCAATTAAAATACAGTAACTCTCCCAACCCCCAAACAACTAACAACCAGTTGTGGTCAGATCTCAGTCTTGGAAACATGTCTCTAACACGCCTGGCACTGAGAGGAAAAAAAGGCTACGTAACTATTTCACTGGTGTGATGCAAGGAGGTCTCTTCAACCATCTCCTGCATCCCCCAGAGCCTCCTGCACTCTGGTACCACAGACACACAGGGGGCAATGCTCCAACCCCTCACTGCAGACAGCTCCAGTGCAAACAGAGTGCAGAACAACCTGAACCTCACCAGTGCCTCCAGTTATCATACCAGAAAGGAGATGCAGGAAACATAGAGACAAATGGAAAAAGGGTTCTGTCTTCCAGGGCCAGATGGGCTCTGGGAGGAACCATGAACAGGTTCCTTAAGGCTTCCATCTGGCTTTTCCAAAAAGCTAATTGCAAACAGAAGCACTCTCTCCTGCTGCTGCTACTTAGAGAGCTGAGGCTGGCAGAGGGCCAGGCCTGCAGCCCATGGCCAGAGATGTTCTGATTTCAGAGAAGAGCTCCTGAAGGAGCTGTAGGTGCAGGGCACCACTGAAATGGTCCTTTGCCTTTCACCTGGACTTCCTATTTTGACTCACAAGCACATAATTCCTAAAGAAAACAGAATGTCTGTAACATACAGCACTGTGTGTTTCCTTAGGATTTGCTGCACGTGGAAATAAACTTACAAGCACTGAAGTAATCATTTCACTTCAGAACACAGATTTAAAATGAAAAAACAGGAAAGAAAGCCAAAGTTTGTCCTGGGTGGCTCTACATTCCTGATTTGCATGGTAAGGCAGCTGCAATCTGGTCTGTTCCAAGAGCTGACCTGCACTTGCATGTAGAGATGAGCTTCCTGCCTCTCCTTCCTCTTCTGAGCTTCTATCCTCTTCTCCTCTTGTAGCCTTTCCACGAGTTGCTGAGGAATATCATGGTCTGTGACAGGCTGCAAAACTTCACCTACAAAACAGATTTGGTGATGTCATTCCAAGAGTTCAATCAAACAGGGTTTGTCCATACACACTTGATTTTGCTCTGACTTGAAGTCAAACCCACTTTCTTCATCTTTTGATTACAAAAATGGTCTGATATCCTCATGCTCTGGCCAAAGAAGCATTTTCTATCCCAAGCCAACATGCACTACTTTCATGAAATATATACCACAGAGCGAAATATTCCATTCAGAATGGAAAGAAATATTTACCACCACTACATTTTAGCATATTATCTACATAGACATAATCAATTTCATTTAGATTCCATGACTGAAGTTAGCTCACTAGGTTTTCTATCTCATAAAGCCACTAAGGTTGAAGCACTTTGCTGAAGCTAAAAGAGGACAATACTAGATTAGCACATACTCTACAGAAGTGAGAGGAAGGTTGGTTGATCCCACAGGATCTACACACTCCAACTGTAACTAAGTCTCTGTCAACCACTGTGCTGGTTTGAGCCAAAGTAGAGTTAACTTTCTTCACAGAGGCTAGTATGGGGCTATGTTTGGGTTTTGTGCTGAACACAGAGTTGATAATGCAGAGATGTTTTTGTTATTGCTGAGCAGAGCTCACACAGAGTCAAGGCCTTTGCTGCTTTCTGTACTGCCACACTGGCAAGGGAGTTGGGGATGCATGGGAGATTGGGAGGAGACACAGCTGGGACAGGTGACCCAAACTGACCAAAGGGATATTCCATACCATAGCACATCATGCTCAGGATATAAGGTGGGAGGAAGAAGGAGGAAGGGGGGACATCTGGAGTGATGGTGTTTGTCTTCCCAAGGAACCGTTACGCGTGATGGGCCCTGCTCTCCTGGAGATGCTGAACACCTCCTGTCTGTGGGAAGCAGTGAATTTATTCCTTGTTTTGCTTTGCTTGTGTGTGCAGCTTTTGCTTTCTCTATTCAACTGTCTTTATCTCAACCCATGAGTTTTTGTAGCTTTTACCCTTCTGATTCGCTCCCCCATCCTGCTGGTGGGAGAGGGAGTAAGAGGCTGTGTGGTTCTTGGTGCTGACTGGGGTTAAACCACGACAACCACTCAGAGGTACAATACCCAGTCCAGCTTTGGAGACACCCCCACACACAGAGGACACATACTGAGCTTGGACTCCCTGATGTAAACCAACATGTAAGCGTTGGTGCAGTGCCGGACGGACAGGTCGTCGTCGTGACCTCCATAGTTGTGCTCGATGGCCTCCTCCTTCGTACACCTCGACACGACGTCGTCGTCAAACTTACACCACTGCAGAGGAAATTGGACATAAATGTCATTTGACACACACAAACATATTCCCCAATGGTAAATGAATCCTATTTCTGGCATGTCGTTCGGCTCTTTGAGGTCACTAAAACTGCTCCTCAAGCAGCACAAGTGACAAACAGCTCCAGCTCAGTGTTTGTGCTACCTGCAGCTGGTGCTCAGCAAAATAAATCCACAAACACCAACTCTTTACTGAAGCATTTGAACGTTTTACACCGAATATAAGAAGCCCGAAAAATTACTCAAAGAAGCTTTTCTTAAGACAGTTGTTCAAATATTTAGTATGTCCATGTGAAACAGAAAATTGACCTTATTTGCTGCAACACCAAGTAAAAAGCAGCAATGCACAAGGAATTATTTGTGCACCGACAGGAATTTGCATCAAAACAATAAAGTCAATTCAGAAGCAAAGACAAATAGCAATGAATTCACAGCAAAATCTGACTCCTACTTTTCCCCTGAACACACAAAACCAGTCGAGCCAAGGGATAAGGCACCTGACCTATAACTGTCCGATCCAATCAAGTCACCTGAACCTGTAACAGTGGGACATGTGAAGATGCTGAACTTCTGAGTCACAGCAGCAGCTGAAACATTCACATTTGCTTCAGCAAAGTCAGCCAAAAAAACCCCAACATACTAGATGAAATTGGACTGCAGAAGAACTTCAACACACACAAATAAGGGATTCCCTTAGGTAAAAGTCTCCTGCTAAAAGCCAAGTGTGCCAGCAGATCTGCTGTTGGGGAACAGAAGCTGCAAAGATTTTCCCACTGTGCAAAGGGCATGGATGGATCTGCAACACACAAATACCTTCAGGTGCTTTTCAATACTCACTTTGCCATCGCCCTTTGGGTTTAAGTAAACAACGTAATGTCCACCATGGTTATCTCCACTGTGGACGAGAACTGCATGGAGAATGTAGTTTGCAGGATCTTTAGGATCTGTTTTTTGCAAAAATTCATCTAGTGGCAACTGTTCAGGAAATTCAAACCTAGTTGTGAGAAGAATGAAGACAGTTGTGTTTGTGGCTAGTATCATGCACTGTGGTGGAGAAATATATGTACTCCTAAAGCAAGTTACAAAAGTGAACCTGTTGCTGTCACAAGGCTATTTGTACCTAGCACATACTGCACACAGTGGCAGAATTTCCACTGGTTAATATGGAATAAACACAATCTTCACAAGGACCTCTGGAAAAGTGTGCCCTCAGTAACAAGGGGAAGAGCACTGCAGCTGAGACAGGGCTGGTTCAGATTCACTGCGCTGAGGCAAAGGCTTTGCAATGTGTTATTCCCAGTGGACAAACCCAGCTGTCCTAGCACAGGCACCACTGGACTGGAGCACTATTCTGATATGCTACAGCTGCTGCAGTCTCACCTTGGTGAGGCTGAAATCACTGCAATACAGATTTCATTTACAACCAACAGTGAATCTCCTTGAGAGATTTTCAGCTGCTCCTCACAGCGAGTGGGCACGGGAAGAGATGAGGGAAAGCAACACGACAACTTACTCATCCTACTTACTCCTGTGAGAACACACCAACCTTCCACACACCCCACCAAATGCCACACAAAGCATTAAAAGATGCAGACACTTGTTCCATAGTCAAAACAACTGCTACAAATTGCTAAGCATTCAGTTTGTCATTCAGATCCTCAACATTCACCCAGAGCACCTTCTGGGGACCTGCAGTGTGTGACCTGTCTCCTGGAGTTCCATCAGAAACAGGATCATTTGGCCAAACTCTTTTTGGTAAATACATTTACAGCTCCAAACTGTACAATAAAAACCAACCAACCCACACAAAAACCCAACAACCAACTTACCTATCGTTGATCTTGATGTTTTGGTCAGTCTGAGGATCGTACATGAACCTCATGAGCTGTAGGTGTAATACTGGTGGCAACGTTAGGAACTTCACACCTTTCTCTGCCTCCTAGACATTTGAAAGAAAAATAGAGGGTTGAAATGGCAAGATTTTTGGCAGCTCCAAGACAGACACACTTCCTATGGGCTTTTATTTCACAGGTTTGACGACACAATCTGCACCAGAACCAAGGAATGGTTCAAAACTTGAGTGGAACTTAACTACCCTAGCACTGCACCAACCTACCCAGTAACACAAGAATTCAATTTGCATTGCACCCATTTGTACAAGCACATGTGGACACATCACTGCATTGGGAGTAAGTTACCTCTATCAATAAAATTAAAAGGGAACATGTAGGTGAAAACTCAATTTTGGTCAATTCAGAACTTCATGTTCATTGTATCCTGCCAACAAGTACTTGGCTACTATGCTGTACCTTCCCACGAACAGCTACAGAACACACAGAGCATTACTGGCAAAAGCTACAGAACAAGCTTTAGTAACACAACACTGTTTTTACAAGACTACTCTTCCCCCAGTGGGTGCAGCAAAGTGCAGCTGAAACACTCAGAAACATGTGCACACACATGAACGTGTAAAATCCCATGAGCTCACTTGGTACAAACCTCTCTGAAGTTCCTTTTGGAGCTCTGCTGCCTTTTCACTTAACACATGGAAGAACAGACTACTTGTAGGGGAAGAACTTTTCAGTCCTGAGATTGGTTCACCTTCCTACCATTCTAGTAACAGACTTGGACCTGTAAAACTCACTGCTAATTAGATTGCTATAAAATCCAAGGTCCATTTTAAGGAACCTAACAGCATACATAGGACCTATGTAAAAGCTGGTCTAAGAAGAAATATGGCCCAAATCAGTTGATACAATCCAGAATGGGTTATCCAACCAGTGCTTTGTTATTTTATCAAGGATAAAGAGAGAAAAGTACCTGCAAGCCATGTTCTCCTGCATCATACTTGTTATCACCATCCAACTGCTCCACTGCAACGTAGTCAATGAAGGACTCAAAAACTAAATGAGAAAAGATTGGGGAATTGTACAGGAGGAAGAAAAACCTAAGTTTAAGCTAGCCTGGAATCTATTAATCAAACAACACATCGGGCCATCAGAGTTTGTGTCTGAATATTTCTGCCTTTACTTTTAACAGCTTTAGATTGCTGACGAAGCAACAGAGACATATACAAGAATATCAACAGATTTAAAGTCACATAGTTACTCTGACAAACACATCGGGCCATCAGAGTTTGTGTCTGAATATTTCTGCCTTTACTTTTAACAGCTTTAGATTGCTGACGAAGCAACAGAGACATATACAAGAATATCAACAGATTTAAAGTCACATAGTTACAACTGTCTGACAAACTCCTCACACTGCAGCTGATAAGCATCAAGCTAGATGACTGGGATGGAATCTTACCCATCCTCTTCTGTGCCCTGTATGCCAAGGACTCGGTAAAGAGATGATAAGGGACAATTGTTCAGCTGTTCTGGTTAGTCCAGGTTTTTTTCTTTGCTGATTACTATGGTCAGGTCTAAATAAGGATCTATTTCCTCAGAGTTCATCTTTATATATAAATTATAACCTGCTTTGTTGTCATCATGGCACAGTTTGCACTTTTATGACACCAGGAAAACTCCTCAAGTTCATAGAGTTTTATGAAGAGACACCAGTGAGAGAACTAGGGAGGAAGGAGGAGGGAAGGGAAATAAGGTAACACAGGCAAAACAATTTATGCAGAAAATGTTTTCAGGGAGGTGTCCTAAAGCAAAGATGTGTTGGTGCATATCACAGTGTGTCACTTACTATTTTTCTTTCCCTTTATACTTAGCTGGATGTCGTAATAATCTTCTATCCGTTCGGATCGATAGTCTACGTGTTTGCATTGGATGTAAGACTGCAAAGAGAAACAAAATCCTCAGAATTTCAGTGTACACAAGGAACAGAGTGACTTCAAAGTATTTTGAAAAGGCATTAAATACATACCACCATCTTCCCTCTGAACAGTTTGGGGATAGTGCCTTCTACACATGTGCCTTTCATTTTGTTCTCCACATTATCAAGCAGCTGAAAGAAAAGTTAGGTTTTTACACAACATAAACTTGCAAGTTTTCATTTCATTCATCACACAGAGATGACTAATTCCCTGACTAGACCCTAAGTCACAGAATCACAGACTTTCAGGGGCTGGAATGGACCTTACAGATCATCTAGTCCCAACCTCCTGCCCTGGGATAGCAGGGTAGCAAGTCACTTGGACAAAAATGAAATGTGAGTCTGTTTGTACTGATATCTCCTTTCTAGCCCTTTAAATCCACCTCTTCCCCCCTAAAAGTTGCACTGGGGACTACTCCAGCTACATCCCTTGGAGCCTGGAAAACCCCAGATGGAATAATGCCCCAGCACCTTCCAAACTGCATTTCTCTCCTCAGCTATAAGCAAGCACAGCACATGTTCCAGTTGCTTTCAAGCTCCCTCATTGTTTACAAACTCCTCACCCATCAAAGGCCACAAGCAATCCCGTTCTTAAAAAAAGAGAAACCAACCAAGGCAAAAACTCCATGATTTGAGACCTAATTTAAATGAATCAGGGCCACTATTACTAGGATTGTTGCCAAAGTACATTATATATACACAATACCAAGAGACAACATTAGGCATCACAGATCAGCAAGAAATGATGTGAACATACCACTCGACATAACTCCTGGACATCATGTTGCATGAAGCTGTCTAAAGTTTCCCACCTTTGGAAGGCAAATTAATACAGAATTACCATGTTATGAAGAAAACTTACAGCTCCAAAGACATTTTTGCCATTTTTTTGCAGATCAACAACGTAATACACAGCAAGATGCACAGACTGATTTGGGACTGGCTAATGCACAGGTTCTCTTAGCTGTGTAGGATGTACTTAGTGAACTTGTGAGCTGTTTGGCAGCTGCTCTGTGCCCAGCTGCCTTCTTGCTCCTTGGGACTGGGGACAGGGACTGGGATGGCAGCTGCAGCCAGCTGGAGAGGCCAGGGCCAGGCTGCTGCTAGCAGAAGAATTCATCCAGTCTTCAACCTAGTCTCAGTTCATGCCAAAAACAACTCCTAGGAAAAGGCCTGGGAGCAATTCAATGCTGACAAAATAGTTTAGTCAGTGTGTCTCTAGCTGCCTCTTCTAAGGGCCCTTCAGGTGCAGTCAAGTAGTGCTCAGGGATTATTTCAGCACATGAAAGGAAGCAAATGGATTTATAGGAAATACTGGCTCCTTTGTGCTCATCTAAACAGTTAATCCTGGGGGCTCCAAGGAGCCATTCAGCTTCCTGCACTGCCCATGTGCAAACACACTCATGTGAACAGGCCAGAGCAGCAGGACCTGAGTGGTGGAACACAAGGGTGTCCAGCACTGCTGCCTCCAACAAAGCAAGAAAACAAGTGCTTCTAGTTTCAGCACAAAATATTTTCTCCTCTGAGCTCTAACTTAAACTCCAGAAAGCTTTTTAAGTCTCTGACAACTCTTTACAACAGCCACCACTCCTAACCATTAGCTCTTTTTTAGCAGGATGCTCCACCCCAGCCCTGGAAGCCACTGGCACAGGAGTGATCAGGAGCAGCACTGACTTTATCTTCCTCCCACTCTCTTCTCAGTGCTTCTCCCCCACTGTCCCACAGAGCACACTGCTCTCCCAGGGGTGCCAACAACTGTGTGTGGGCTCACATTTAAACAAGCTGAGGGAAGTGACCTGTCAGATAGCTAATGGAAAACCATGTCCTGACTCCCCAGGATTCAAACACTAGCCAGCTCAAAGGACAAACCAAAGGAAAAGGTTACACACTAAAATTAGGACAAAAAGGGCTCCTCAGGCACAACATCACTGCCTACTGAGAGAAGCTAAACTCAGAAACCCACACAATACCTACTAAAAAGTAATACCCTAAACAGCATCTAGGTAGGGCTCAGAGGGTCAGGAACCTCTCTCTGAGTCAAAGCTGGGAAACCCAAATCTTCAAACACGTTCAGAAATCCTTCCCAAGAACAAAAGCAGGCATCAACACATTCTTCAAACCTTGCTCTGACACAAAATTCAGCATCTGCAACACCCTCAAGAAAGGTCTCTCCGTGCTACTCAAGATGACACAGTCGAGATCTTCAGTCAAGATGAAATATTTACACTACCACCAAGTCCTTCCAAAGTAACAGGACAGCAGGAGTGTCAACAGACCGAGTGCACTAGTAGGAAGAGTGTGTGGCCAGATAAACACACAACACTGAGGTTACTGATTCCATTCAAAAATTCCCTCAGAAGGTGGAAAGTAAAGGTTGCAAAGACACAAGGTGACACAGAGTCTTGTCAGGACTCAGCACCACTCCAAGCTTCAGCAGCAGATGCAGGATAAACACTAGGGCAGCTGTGTGAAAAGGACAATACAAACTTCCTAATGTGCTTTTGAATAAAAAAAATACTTGTCAACTAGTCTACAAATACAGTGAGACGAAGTAATGCAAACCACAGTATTTTAGAACAGGCTTTGCTCAAATCCTACCCCACACTTACACAAAATGCAGAGAAGGCTTGTAAATGTTATGTGACTCTTAATCTTTCTGTCTTAACCTGTACTAGCAAACCAAACCAAACCACCCTCAATGCAACTGCGTTGTATAATCTTATGCCTGTGTACTCCAGATTCACAATTACACCCTGTAACACACCTCACAAGTAGCACAAGGCTGGAAACACAACACCAGGCAGTGACCTGGATACTGGGCAAAAAAGAACATCAAAAACAATCCTTTTGTAGGTGCTCTCTGGAGGAAAAGAGAGTGCCAGAATGAGGAAATGCAGAGAATTACTCTGTATTTGCTCTGACATCTTTACTTCCTGCAACTGATACTCCTGCTTAGCTCTAAATCACCAGACAGAATCCAGCCCTGATCAGCTCTAACCTGTGGCCAGAAACACAGGTGTCTTTGCTAGGTGTGAGAAATGTTACAGCAGCCACCAGTGCAAGCTCAAAATGGGGAATGCAAATTACTGCCACTGCTCCAAATCTAAACCAGATTCAACTCTTTTTTAAAGACATCACCAGCACATGAACTGCAATGTTTCAACAACTGTTTTGCTCTGAGTTTTCCTTCAGTCAAATCATCACACAGTTTTCAGGTACCAGGTAAACTGTAACCCTGCTGCTCACAGCTGTGTTTGAGTACCATTCCCCTTCCCAAAACAATCTGACTTTTGGTCACCTACCTTTAGTACTACAAACAAAAACCTAAGGATTAACACTATGTGGTACTAACACCCAATTTAGAGAGAAGCTTTCTAAAGCAAAGCTTATGAAGCCTTAAAAGCACAATAAATAGTGCAAATTTCTGAAACTTACCCAAAGGATTTCGTTAACTTTTTCGTTCCGACGGGTTTGTCGCTGTGCTGCAGCTCATAGAACACTCTTTGCAATGCTAAGGGAACACTTTTGGATGAGTCATCTCCTTCTGTGGGCATCATGTACACAGCCTGAAAAGGCATTTAGTTCAATTAGCATCTCAGGGAAAGTTTACTGCTCACATTGTTTAACACATTCTTTCCTCTTCGGTGACTTCTCCATATAACTCAATTTAAACATCACTTCAAAAAAAGAGTCTGAAAAAAATCTTGTGCTGTAGTGTAAAAACGTTAATTGTCTGGAATGACTTTCCTTAGAGCACAGTGGTTAGGCAGATGTGAACAGCAGATTCCACTCAAGGGTATTTTATCTGAACAGCTCTCTTATTCCACCCTGGCAAAGTAAATGCAGCAAAGCATTTAACACCTCACACAGGTTATCGTGCCTGGTCTGCCCATGCAATTACCACAGCAGGGCCAGACACAGTGCCCAGCACTTCAGGCTCCTGAAACCAACTTCAGCTCTGTGAAACCAGGCAGGGCAACAGGGAACCAGAACAGAAATGGTCCACATGGAGAAAGATGCCAGAGGAAGCTCTGAAATTCCCTGACATAGTCACTCCTACTTAACGTCATCCCAGTCCAGCAAATAAACAGCTTAACAACTCAATTCACTGATCACACTGATCTGGGAAGGCCTGAGAACAAAGAAATTGCACAAACAGACCAAACAGGGATTAGGAGGGTTCTGCCTTTCCCCCCAAATTCTGATAGCTTGACCTCAGGACCAAAGAGTGAGGCATTCTGATCCACTTAAAGAGCAGAATCTCTTGTTTAACACCTGAGGAGTTCCCTCGGGAAATGAGCACAGAAGAGGGATAAGGACATGTATAGGCAATGGCTATAAGCATTAGAGAGACATGAGAAAAATTTCAGCTGTTTACACAGTAAAAGAATGATACAGATAACCCTGAACACATTGCTTAAAGCCAAGATTTATTGGAAGAAGGGAAGAAAACACTGTACATGAAATTCCAAGGTTATGCAGAATACACTGGGTAACTCGAGGAGAGCCAGGCCAGGCAGAAATGCACTGGGCAAATATTTCAGTGCAGTTATGGAAACATTCTGCAACATTCTCATCAATGGTGGTGAATTTTTCAAGGGACTCAGGAAAACGTTTCAGAAGGGACTGGATGCAGCCACAAGCACTGACAACAGTCACAGGACAATCAGCCACACACAGACAAAGAACGATGAGCTCTGAAGAGAAAGTTCTTTGCTTTACTCTCTGCCACTGAAGCCAATTGGTTGCTTAAAAAAAGGAGGTCTCATTTCAAACACACCTCCCAACTGCTGTCTGGAAGCAGAGCAAAGAAGAAAGGACCTCTCCATCAATCCTCACCCACGCTTCCCCAGCCTGACTTGCCACAGCTCTGTGCTTGCCTTTGCTATTGTTCACTGCTTCCCCAGCTCTGCTCCTGACAGCAGCTTCCCTGGGAACAAAGCTCCACACAACAGCAACAGGAACCATACTTCTTCTAAGTGAGGAGAATCCACAGAAACTATGGAAATGGTGAGAAACAAATTGTTCTATTCTGCTTCGTTTTAAAAGGAACAAGTTTGTTCAGAGTGAAAAGAAAAACGTACAAAGCATTTTTTTCCAGGCAACTACTGATCCTGAGGAATGAGCAAGAGGACTGAGCATTCCAGTTGATGCCCAGGAACATTTCCAGAAAGGAAGTTGCAGCTACCAGCCAGGAAATCAAACTTTCTCCTGTGGTCACTATCCAGATAGGAACACTCCCTAAGAACTGCTATTTATTTTGGACTGAGGGAGATGTGCAGGGCAATGCTTGAAAAAAATAGTCCAGTTGAAATAAATCTGTTTCACAAAAAGAAGTTGTTCTTCAGAGAACAAGATTACTTCATGGTACATATTGATTTGCTGACTGCAAGACAGTCTTGAAAGAAACTACTCAATTGGATTAGATGGAGCTATGCTAAAAACACATTTTGCTCTCAAGAGCAAAGTGAAATTGCCCAAAAGCATAAAATGCACAAACATTCTGAGTGCTGAGCAGAAAGAACAGGCATTACAGGGAATGATAAACTGAACTAGTAAATTATACCTCCTGAAGAAAGGCAACAAGTGCATCATGTAAAACAAGGCAGGTATTTGCTTCTTGCCCATGGCAGTGGTAAGATCTCAGCTGGGTCTGCTGGAGTCTGATGTGCTATTTTCTGCAGTGCTTCAGAGTAAACAGCACATTGCAAAAGAGAAAAAAAGAGATGCCAACTGGGACACTTGGAGGCCACAGTGATGTAAGTCATAAGATGGTAGGAAATTGAGGACAGTGGAAAGCAGGTACAGCCAAAAGGGAAATCTTGGGGAAAAGGAAGGTTAATCGAACTGTAACGACGAGTGTACACAAGAGAAAGCCTAAGCTGGTACAGTTCATTTTCACAGAGACACAGTTACGTACAGAAATGTGCAGAAGGATGAACTGGGATCAATAGGACACTCAATAAACTAAATGGTGGTGAGTTTCTGTTTTTCCCAAGTTTTTCTTCTCTCCTAGAGAGCCACTTCCAGTATTGAGTCACCACTTATGGTTTTAGTCCCAGTAAGGGAACTGCACTGTTGTAAAATAACATATTAACTAGTGTGTTTCACCCTGGGTTGAGATATTTATGAAGATGAGATGTTAACAAGATCTTTCCAGCGAAGAAAGAACATTTATTATGGTAAAGCAAGTATAAAATTAAGCTGTTTGCTGTAACTATAATGCTCTCCAGCACTACAGAGATGCTAACCAGAACAACAGAAAGTCCAGCTGCATAATATAAATTACCAGACAGAACAAATGTCATGTGTGTCTGTGTCTCTTCACATTGTTCATGGGCTGAGAAGCCATAATGGACTTCCTTATTTTAACTCCTTCAAGAAAGGGAAATTACTTCCATCCTTCACCTGCAAGATGTAGAATCATCCCTTTTCCCTCACTGCAGCAATCTCTAGCAACATTAACACATCCTACAGCCAAGGAAACACCCCTGAAGCTCAAGCCCTTGCCAGGTGTTCTGATGCTTCCACAAAAGACAAAAGGACATGTTCAGTAGGCTACAAAAGGAACCTTCCTGCCCTCAGCCTCCAGTTGTAAGTCACAACTCCTGCAAAAGCCTGAAGGAGGCAAAAGGAACACAGAGCTCTGTTTGGAAGTATCTACAAATACAACATGTTGCCTATGTGAATTAGCAACCTCCTTTTCTCTCACATACCTTTCGGAGCTGATTAGTGAAAAATAAAGTCTGTAACAAACTGTTCATGTAACAAGTTGCTCCCTGGTTCTTTAAGCCAACGTATCCCGTGTGCTTCTTTGAATCCCACCTGGAAAACAGTTAGTGGTTACCAACAAGACAGTTCTGTATGGACTGTAATAGAGAACATTTGCTCTAAGGTCACACTGCTGGTAGGCATCAGCCACTCTTCACTGCTTCTGAAGGTTCAAATAAACCACATTTTGCTGCCTGCCCCAGTCTGCAGTTAAATGCTTTGGGACTTAGTTTGCTTTTTCAATGTGTTCTACATGGCACAAACATTAGGTGCTATGAAAGCTTTCTGGAAGCCAGAGCTGTACTTCTAAGGGCAAGTCTGTATATTGTTTTCATGTGCCATGAAGTAGAACAACTCAGATGGAGCAGTTTGACAACTGTACACCAAAGCAAGGCAGACAGCAAAGGCCCCTGATGAACACCCATCAGCTCCCAAAGTGCAGGTGCTCAATCACAAATCAACTCAGACACAAGTTGAAGCTCCACAACATTATGTTGACTCAGGCAAACAGAAATTTAAGCTGCCCAAAAATCTCTATGTGACTGTGAAAACTTTGCCATCAGTTAGAAGTGACAAATTATTCAAGTCTGACGAGAGCTACAAATGGTAATAACATAACATACTTGAGTAATCTCAAGCAACGTAAAAATAACAGAATTAAGACTGGTTTTTAACCAAAGATACTTACGCCACTCCGTGTGGAGCATCTGCTTGAACATAGACTTCAAAAGTCACTTTGTCCTCCTCTATAAAGCCTTTTTCAGGGTCAGTAACTTCCTGCAAAGCAGCAATGACACAGGAACATGCAAAGTGGAACTCACAACATGACTGCAGTGAAGTATCCAGTTAGACATCACCTTCTAATTTCCAAGCCTGAGTTACCAGTAATGACCAACTGAGAAGCAAAATCAAAACACATCAAAGCAGCTGTTTGCAGCTTGATGCATTTTGAGCCTTTTCTAGTGTCTCAATACAGGAAACTTGTTCCTGCCTTTTAAGACTTTGCAGTACTTTGTTTCAGTTTTCCATGATATAAAGATTGGTAATTAAATGTTCTACTTCTTCTGGACCATATTCCAGACAGATGAAAAATTAAGGGCCCAACCTTTGCTTACAAAGCTGTTGCACTTCAAGAGAAACCTCAGTAGTATTATTCCCTTCACATACACAAAGGCCACATGGAAATGCAAGGAAAATTTATGTTGCTCCAGAATGTCTTTGGCTACCACAGAGTGAAAACAAACCACAAGCACTCGGATATGCAGGACCTCATGATGAGGGAATATTTAAATTGCAATGCAAGTCAAAGCAATCTACAGAAATTAAACACAGGGATTTGTATGAAATTGAAAAGCAGTCCAGAGCAGCGATAGAAAAAATAATAGCTTGGGGAAAAAAAGAGCCATCTCAGTGTGCAGGAGCACCAATAAAAACCTGCTCCTATCTAGCAACAGATTAATACATGTCCAATTACTTACACTCCAGGCCATGAAGCTGGAAAAGCCCCAGTCATTTTCCTTATGAAAGAACAAGTGACTAATACGACGACTGAATGATTTTTCATCATCCTTGTAGTTTATTATCTTGAGAACTGCTTGTGCATGACAGGACCATGACCTATGAATACAGAAGAAACACCTCAAACTCATTTAACATGAAGCTTTTTGTAGTCATTAGCAGTATTTTTGTGTTAGGGATTTTTAGTACATTGCTTTCAAATACAGGAGGTTTTTTTCCTGACTGGATGCTAAGATTTGGTTAATTGTTATTGAGGGCATGAACCTCTGGGGCTTTCTGAAGCCAAATGAGGAATGTGAGCTTGGAACAGATTTTCTTAAGGCAACAGTGCTGTTAAGGAAGGACTGTCAGGCAATTGCAGGTAGCAGTGGTGTAAGAAGCTAACTGCTCTGAGGTGAGCTGGTCCTGATCTGCTTCGGTGCAGGTGGATGGGCCAACTCGAACTATTCTTGGTGTCCACAGGGTG
>NW_008684696.1:34219-34865 GCF_000695815.1 Acanthisitta chloris | reverse complement strand
GAGGAGGCAGTTCTGCCCTCCTTCCTTCCCACAAGATAAACTGTCTCAGCAGCACTTCTTTAGGAGCATTCCTGTTCAAAACCATCCTACTTCTGCAGGATAATCAGTCTGAGCATCAGCTCAGACAAGGTCTTGTCACTGCCTTGTGCAGTGGCATTACTGTGTGCTTAGCTCCACCAGCTGCACCTCAGGTGCTGCTTCTGAAGATCCTTTTTCTGGGACTACTTGTACATGAATCACTTCTCCTGTGACTTGTTAATACACTTACTACAATGCAAAACCACAACTTTTTCCTTTATGTTCTGCACTGAGCACTCACCTTCTAAACTGCAGTAACTATGAAAAAGAGCAACTTCTCATTCAGAGTGAGCAACGAGCTTTGTGAGATTTGGTGCAAGATGGAGTTCTCCCACTGGAGAGGACACCTGAGGGCTCTGCACTTCTCCTGTGACTTGTTAATACACTTACTACAATGCAAAACCACAACTTTTTCCTTTATGTTCTGCACTGAGCACTCACCTTCTAAACTGCAGTAACTATGAAAAAGAGCAACTTCTCATTCAGAGTGAGCAACGAGCTTTGTGAGATTTGGTGCAAGATGGAGTTCTCCCACTGGAGAGGACACCTGAGGGCTCTGCAGCAGGAT
>NW_008684696.1:23180-34206 GCF_000695815.1 Acanthisitta chloris | reverse complement strand
CAGAAATTTGTAGTTATTTTTTAAACCTTTTGGTTGAAGATAACCAATTGTGATTGACATGCAGGACTTCAGTAACTCCTGTGTGTTCAGATCTGACCTGATGAGGAAGAACTCCACACCTAAGGAGAGGACTATCCCATACCCTGCTCTGCTTGCACTGCCAGCAGTTACCTGCTCATGTGCTTTAACCCCATCAGGGTTAGAGAAGCTCAGTAGCACTTCCACTTCAAATAAGCCCAGAACTTTTCCCATGCCAAGAAAACTGTCAGCCAAGGACCTCCCCCAGCAATCACACAGAAATATATCTAAATTCCAACAAACTTCCAGCTACACAAGCTCCTTTTAGCTCCTCCTTCTGCTCTGGGAATGAGAAAGGTGGGGGTAAAAGGGGAGTCAAAGCCTTCTTTCCCCTTGCAGAAAGCTACGTGCAGTGTTGTTGTGCATGTCTGTATTTCCTGCAGTACAGATTAACCAGCATCAAGTGAGATCTGTACAGTAATCAAAAGGCTCTCACGTGGAGTCGGATTCAGCATTGCACTGCAGGAAGAATCCAACACTCTTCTGGTGTGGCCTGTCCGGGTAGAGCCGTGGCATGACCATGATCTTCCAGGGCAGGTTCCGTACGAAGCAGGGAGGGCTGAGCACTGACTCACTCAGCCTGTTGAAGCGTTCCACCGTGAACTGAAACGTCGCTTCTGAGCGCCAACTCGTGTCTGCAACACACACACAGTCACCTGTTAGGCCTGATGCTCTTCACTCCAAAATGTCACTTCCAAAGCCTGCCAACGTGAGCACGGTGCACGCAGTGGGACACTGGGAGCAACAAAACCCTCCCCAGAGGGGCACCAAACTCCACAGCTGATGGTTCCAGGTTTTTGTTTGGAGAACACTGTGGCACCACTCGGGCAAACACAGCACTGACACCTCCTTTTGTCCACTACTCTTTCAGCACTCACATTAGCTACCACTCAGGTTTCTCCTAAAGCAGCAGGTGCAGCAAGGCAGAGACATCTACAGCTGAATCACAGCCTGCTCTAACTCTGCTTGTCGTGCAGCATCTCCACAGCCCAGCTGGACTCAGCTCCCTGCACAACCCCAACACACTCAGGACTGTCACAACCTGCTCCAATACCCTGTTGATTCCAAGTTACCACTTAGTTCGGTTTGGCTTGCAACAGTGTCTTTTCAGAACAGATGAACCTCATGGGTTAGTTGGTGAATTTTTTTCAACTCTCACAGCAGTTTGCTTAAGAACAGCTCCAGAGTAGTGTCCTGTGTTCTTCGTGGTATGCAAAGCTGTTAGAAAATTTTAGTGGTCTAAAACAAAGCTATACGAGACTTTTTTTTAAAGGAGTTTATTTTGACACACAATTAAAGCAATTTTGCCTTCTTCCCACATACCCAGCTCTTCATATACCACAATCTGTTCTGCTTCTGCTGTACACAGCTATCACAGGGTGCTGGAGGCTGCAACAGCTTCAGTGAGGTGCCAGGCCAGGCTCTCTATTGTGACATGCCACAGATTGCACATAGGAAGGGAAATCCTGCAACTCTGCAGGGCAGGGACACACAGGACACTCCCCTCCTCTGCTGTGGGTCCCACCTGACACCTGTGGGACATGGTGCAATTTGCTGCTGGGTGCAAGGAGGTTCCCACAGCACACAGGGCAGCAGGCAGCACCCACTGCTGCCCTCACACTGCAGCAGCTGTGGCACCCAAAATCCAAAGGCACAAAGGCAGAAATGGGATCATGACATGATGGGAGAAGGCACACAGGGTACAAGGGACAGCAGTGCTTCTCTCAGCTTGGGATGGCACCAGAGACTGTGCTGAGAATGTGTTCAAAAAACAGGTGAGTTTGGCCACTCCCTTACTTCAAAAATGACTCTTGACTATGAGTGTAGTGTAAAGACTGCACACTGCAACACAGAAAAATCACAAGTTTTATCCACAGCTGCCAGGGAGCTTTGACAGATTTCGTTCTTCTCCCTTGCAAAACAGTTTTCACGCAGTTGTCTTGTTTCTGATCTGCAACACAGCTGATCCTGTGTGTGTGGCCTGGCAGCCCTAAGCACTCCCAAATGGATGAAGTACTCCAGCCCAAACCAGCTGCTTCTCCCCTCTTCCACCTGCAGCCACCTCCCTGCCACCCTGTGCTGTCACCCTCCTCAGTCACACGACTTCAAAGGATTACTTTCTTCTCTTTCCCCAAGTGTAAGTGTGGCTAACTAGTAATATCACCTACTTAAAAGCTGCTCTCTACCCATTTTCACCACACACTGCCTGCTGGCAGAGCAAAGAGCTGGTCTTCTACAACCAAAACCCACTCAGGCTGCAGCCAGAGCAGCTGTACCATCTCAAACCCAACGTGCAGGCAGGATGCAACAAACCTGTAACATGCTTAGCCATTTAAAAACTGACCTTGCACCACGGGGCCCTTGGTGCAAAGCAGCCAGACCCACCTCCCTGCTCAGCACCAAGATCAGAGCTCCTGGGCTCAGAGCTGCCCCTTTGAAGCAGCTCTCAGAGCACTTCAGCACCAGGATGCAGCAGTGCTGCTATGGTGTCAGCTAAAAAGCACAGCCCACGCAGCATCTGCAGATGCTTCAAAGAAAGTTTGCTGGATTTCTTGATTTCTTTTTAGGAAACCCTGTGCACGAGAGCTCAGCAGGGCAGGGCACTCTGCTCTGTGAAAGAGCTGAGTGATCACTGCTAACTGCTCCACAAAAATGCAGCCTCATGGCACAGGACAGCCCCAGAACAGAAGTAACAACCTTCCTTCCCTCTCAGAAAGCCCTTTTTTGTTTGTTTTTTAGCAAGTCCAATCGATGAAAGGATGAATTCTATTTCAAAATGAAGTTCACATAGCAAACATGACAATTATTCCAAGCACATCCATAAATAAAGCCTTTTTTCACCATCACAAACATGTCCATCAGTTTCCAGTACACACTGCAACTGGCAGCAGGGTAATTTAGTAGTGACTGGCAAGTTAGACTTCCATAAATCCCTGAACTACATACACAATCCATGACCCCAAACACAAGGGGAAAGGAACAGCCCCAGCTGACAATGCCTGGAGAAGTTACATCCAATGGATTCTATTTGCTACACAGAAAAGGCATTTTCACTGATGAACTCAATGGCACATTCAGCACCTTGATACAGCAAAGACCCTTCAAATCAGACATCCAAACACTGGACATGATCCGTTTTAAGACCGAAGCACATCCTTAAATGTTTACACTTCTGAGAAAAGCAGATTTTATTCTCATAGTAAATGTTGCTACCTTTAAAGTGCACTGAGGTTATTAAAATATTCCAAACCTGCATTATTAATGGAGGAACTGGCTGAATAGTCCATGAATATTTTAATAATGATCCAAACACATGCACCACCACCAGCAGCTGAGACTGATGTCTCTGAGAGCCTCCAGACTCTGCAGCTCTTCACAGCAATGAGGCTTCAGGAGGTGATTGCAAAGCTGCGAGTTCATGTTTAGCTAGGGACCCTCTGTTTGAACTTTAACTTCTGAGAGAATTTATCCCATGTGCTGTTTCGAATACTGATGGACTTGCAAACAGAATTTGAGCAGAACCTTGTTTTTATTCTTACTTTATTTGCAGAAGCTGCTACTGCAGCTCACAGAGGCTGGTTCACTAAGTCATTCTCTGCACAAAGCACAGCACGTTCTTTCAGCTGATCCTCTGTAATTGCTGAGACACCACACAGAGCAACAACAGGTCCTAGTCACACCGTGTGAGAGCTCAGCCTTGGCTCCAAGTGCTGCTGCTGGTCCAGCGCTGCCCAGTCCCATCTGCCTCCTGAGCCTGTGGCTTGTTGCCTAGCAAAGGGGGTGAGAGCTCCATTTCTTTCCCAATCTTTTCAGTCATTTCTTTCTGTGCTAACAAAATCACCTCAAAAGTTTCTTGGACTCAGAAAATCACCAGAAAGCTGGTTCCTGTGATCCAGCTGGAAGCACCAACGTTTCATCCCACTGCTCACCTCCTTCACAGGGACCACTAAACTCATTAATTTCACTGAAGAGGTAACTAAACTCTCTTCATGCATTCTGTATCAGCTCAGACTGACGCCCCTTGCTAAGAGTAACAGCAAAGGAAAACTGTCTGTTTATCAGAGAAGCCAATGTCTCCCATTTTTCCTATCACCTGGATCTCCAAGCTGTCCATTACACACATACATCAGACTGCAAACCAGGTTAGCAGGAGCACAAACAGCAAGAGAGCAATGGCACTGATGTGTAAATAATGCAAGAGCAAACCACTGATCTGATTTACAAGACCTGGAAAAGAGGCATCATCCACGTACGTGATGCAAGTCTGCAGGAATGTTTCTGCAACTCTACCATTTTGCAACAGCTCTCCTATCTGTGTCAGGGCACAGCTCTGGCAGCACCAAGATGTAGACAGACACTCCTTATTCAAATAGGGTAATGAGGAGCTATTAAGAGCATTGCTTAATCATCACACTTGAACCCTGAACAACGTCCCACAGCAGAGTGGGCCAAAGCTCCTGACCATGCTCAGAGTCCTCACAGGCATGGGAAGCCTTCAGGTGCCTTTTGTCAGACACCTTCAGAGGCTTCTCCCTAGCACAACACCTTCACACCCAGTTCTGAGAGGAGCTGAACAGTTGGTAATTCACAAAATCTGTTTCACAGTAGTTTTTTGTGTTGAAGAAGTCGACCTTACTCTGAATGAAGAGCAGTACATCTGATCACTTGCCACCCTGACACAGCCTGGGTTTCCTCAGCTATTTCTGCAGCTTAAGTCCTTTTTGCCTCATTTATACAAGTAAGACCTTCCCCTGCCCCCCTCCAAATCCCACAGCCTGACAGAGGCACTTAGAGCAGCTTTTGATAAGAAGAGAATTCCCTGCTTCAGTCTCAGCTAGTTACTCTGAGCAATAAATCAAAGCCCTCACAATGAGATTAGGCAATCACATCAATAAAAATCATAGGCTAAGCAGACCTCATCTGTATTTTATTGCAAGGCTCTGATCATAGGAGACTTTATCTCTGCCAATGATACAGAGGTGATTCAACCATGAGGTGCTTTTGTCCTGAATTTAAACCATATTCTCTTCATGCAACATTACTGTTTTCTATCAGCATTCTATTCTGTCTCCTGAATATAGGATAGTAAGCAGATTTTTGACTTTTAGCTTTAAACTCCTGATTTTTCTCAAAAAAAAAAAAAAAGCATAAATCTGTTTAAACCTAGTCCTGAACATGCTCTTACAAGGCAGTGTGGAGAACAAATCCCACTCCAACACTGCCTCCCTTCTCCCAGCTCAACTTTATTTAGTCCTTCCAACTAAGCAGTCCCTGCCCATATTCTCTCCTAAGAAAAGAAATACCATTGCACATTTTCCTCACTAAACATAACAGACTTAAGTGAATTACAAACTTGTTATCTTTCTTTAAATAAACTCAGACACATCTACTTCTAATTTTTTCATCTTCTGTAACAGAAAAAAAACCCTGTGCACTCTCATTTTCATTTAATGGACTAATAAAAGACTTCACAAATATGTCCCCTTGTACTAACAGAGCATCAATGCATATTTCTTGCTTTGGATTGGCAAGTAAAAGGGCATCAGCACTGAGGGGAAAGAGATTCCTCAACAGAGCAGTTCCCCTGACTGACCACACACAGACAAAACCAGAGCACAGCTGCCACCTGACAAGAGTGGATGGATAAGGATTCTAAAGGTCCTGAAGGAATGGCATAACTGACAGAATTACCATTGAGCAAAGCCCCAACTGCAGCACTTTAAAGGGAAGGATCACAAAACCTAGCAATGGATACGAGCACTTTTAGCAATTTTTAAATGAGCGAGTGTGATGAACAATGCCAAGCCCTCAGATGTCTCATCCTATTGTACAGCCACGTTCAAAGTCTGTACAGAAATCCTGCAGCCACCACTACAGAGGGTTTCATTCCTTTAATGAGCTGCAGTTTGGAGGATATGGATAAGACATGGACCATTTTCTCCTCAAAACCATCAAGAAGCCAAACAAACCACGTGTTTTTATCCAACATTTACTTACCATCTTCCATGTCTTCTTCAGTGTTGTTGTGTCCATCAGCCATTGCCACGTTCCCATTAATGACAGGGTTCTGAGTAATTCTTGGGGGATCATCTGTATCTCCAGCTGAGGCAAGAAAAGGTACATAAAATCAATCAGCCATGTGAACATTTCCCTCTCAGGGAGTGCTTATGAGGCACACAAGTGGCACACACAGGCACAGAGCAGCAGCTACTTAAATTATAACCACTGTACTGGTATGTGTCAACTGACAGCCCTCCAGAAGATGAGCAAGAAACTCCATGTTAATGCAGAAATCAAATACAAAGATCATAAATTGACTCTTAAATTTTCAAATGGCTTTACAGTCTCCATCTCATAAGCAAGTCGCACTAACAAAAATCTTTTAATTCCTCTTTCTGGTGCTCTGCACTTTTAAACATACACAAGTTGTTAAGAACAGACTTTCTAAACTCCCAATTTGCTCTAAGATTTCTCCAGTGTTACTGGTTTTTAAGAGAAAAACACTAACCATTTAATCAAATGTAACAGGAAGGTGCAAATCTTACTTGGGAACAACTGGAAAAGAAATCCTTTAAGATTAAGGAACATTTCAGAGGTCACATTTTCCAGTTTCTAGCCATCACTGCTGTTATGCTTTGCTACAGTGACCATATAAAACATATGTAAGTGCCACTAAATCAGGAGATGTGAGAGAAGGCAAACTAAACCCCATCACTTTAAAGATGCATTGCTTTGACTAACAAGCACCTTCCTGAGTCACCCACCAGCTGAACATCTCCTCCATCCCCTGCACACCAGAAGCCTATGGATTGTTCTGGTGTGACTGCAGGGAGTGGATATATCCTTGAACAAACTTATTATCAAACTGTAAAACCTATAACCCTTCACAGCTATCTCAGGGATGAGGACTACTTAGAAGACACTCCAAGAGTTTGCTGAGTTTCTCCTTGCTATCCCAGGCACTGATTTCTGTAGCCAGGAACAGTTTTACAGCCAAAAGCGACACACAGGTCATTGCCTGTGTGCATGGCCAGGGATGGAACTGCTCCAGAGGGACACACTCCCGGTCCCGGCACACCACTCTGCCCGTGCCCGTCAGCACCCTGGACAGAGCCACCCGCGCCGCGGCCTGCCGCGCTCCCACCCGGACAGGGATGCTAAGGACAGAGGATGCCCGAGGGACCAGAGATGCCCTGGGGACTGGGATACAACGGACCAGAGATGCCCTAGGGACCACGGATGCTACTGACTGGGATGCTAAAGTCCAGGGATGCCCTAGGGACCAGAGATGCTACAGACCAGAGATGCCCTAGGGACCAGGGATGCTACGGACTGGGATGCTACAGACCAGGGATGTCCCAGGGACCAGGGATGCCCATCTCATCTCTTTGCAAGGGCTGTTGAAAAGCACAGAGCCAACTAGCCTGGACACTCGTCTTCTACCAGACTGCAGCTGAATTTCTCCTGTACAAAAAGGCCAAACAGCAGTGACAATGAGCGATAATCGCTGTGTGTCACTGCAGTCTTTTAAAAGCCAGGGAGGTCGTGCCAAAGGTAGGGTAAGGTGGGGAGAAGGGATGCAGGATCAGTCAGCAGTTGGTTCAGTGTCCCTCTCCTTGCAGCACAACATGCTTTTGTTCCCTCACTGCAGTTCACAGCACACAAGATACTTTCACACTTGACATTCCTACTCGGAGTGTTTACTCTTCATGTAAATCCGCAGAACTAGTAACCTCTGCCCTTAGCATGAACAGAAACAGATCAGGTTAGAGACTTAGTGCTGGATTAGAGCCACAAAGGACCATGAACTCAGTGCTGGAACATGGCTTTTGGAAGCTTACTGGGGTGCAGATCTCACCAGGGCACCAAAGGGACGTTTTGAAGCACACAGTAGGCAACACCCACAGAAACATACAGCCCTTTTGCATTTCTAAGCATTAGAACAAAAGCAAAATCAAGTATGACTTTTGATTTTGTCAGGAAAAAGTTTGCAGAAGTTTGGTAGAGCCACAGGAGCTCCGACCAGCAGGGACTGGCACAACAGCAGCTAAAGGGAACCACAACAAAACTAAGGGGGGAACAGGTTTGAACTGCTGCAACCCAAGAGCAGAAAAAGTGGCAAATAGAAGAGTAAGAAGGAAAGATCCCTAGGATTATTTCCACACCCTGCCCTTCTTTTTTACCCCTTTTTCATCTGTTAATAGCATAGTCTGAACAAGATCTGAATCAGAAGCTGTTCTCTGGGTCTCTT
Source organism: Acanthisitta chloris (assembly GCF_000695815.1). Classification (NCBI taxonomy): domain Eukaryota; kingdom Metazoa; phylum Chordata; class Aves; order Passeriformes; family Acanthisittidae; genus Acanthisitta; species Acanthisitta chloris. The sequence continues at coordinate 25,877 of NW_008684696.1, read as the reverse complement.
CTGTCCAGAACCACACAGCACGTCCTCAGCAATGCAACAACTGTTCAACTAAATTAATACTAGTTTTTTCTAAAAATTATCCTTCTTTTTTAAGTTATTGTCAGTGCAACTTAGCATCTAGAAACAAACTAAAGCAAACACCTGAGGAACAGTTCAGTTCTTCACTAAAAGCTCAAAGTATTCCTTTCCCAGGGGATTTAAATGTTTATATGATGTTTTACAGGGAAGGAACTGTCCTTAGCTAAGAGAATGAAGAGCTTTCTGTGAGATACTGCTCTACGTTCCCCCTGAAGTGTGAGTGGTTAGAGATCACAGCAAAGAGACCACAGCAAAAGCAATCAACTCATACAGTTCTGAGAGAGCATTTAGTGCTAAGACAAATGAGCCATGATGTATGTCTCTGCTGCTCCTTCCCACACCTATCGACAGGTTGTGACAGAGCTTCCACATACAGAAACCAGACAACACCAGAGAATGTTTCTTGCTTCTGTGAATAAAGCAAGCTTCTAACTGCTAATAAAATTCAACTACTACACCAAAACCTCTGCACAAACAAAACACAATCCCCTTTCACCAGATGTGCTAACAAGCAGTGTGACAAAATCTGTTTTCTACCATAGCATTGAGAACCAGTAATTTATGTTTTCCTCTGTTGTCCTTAAGAGCTCATATGAAAGAATTGTAAAATCACACCAAGACTGAATTAAGAAACATGTTTCCCTTTGCCTCAAGCAGAGGCCATGCCAAAGACTTAGTCAAATTCTACATGAGAGGATTAAGAAAGAGAAAAAAATGCCTGTCCACACGGGCCAGGAAAACCTTCCTACCAAACACACTACTTAATGCACTGTTGTCTTCAGTGCAGCTCAAACCACAGTGTGCCAACACCACCCCAGCTGTGCCACCTGTCTGTTCCCAGACCAGAACACCCAGTTTTAACCATGGCCCAGGAATAAATCACAGATGCAGCCTATTAATCAGCTGAAAGTTAACACGAACCTCATCAGTTCAGAAAGTATTAGAACAAAGCAAGAAATTACTTTATCAACAGGGAATGTTTCTAACTCTTTGAATACATTACTGCAAAGTATTAAATAAATGCAGCTTCCAATAGCAAAACTTAGACATTGTCAGAGTGTTTGTGAAAAGCATTTCAGTTGTTTCCTACCTCTCCAAAATGCAACACACAAACCTTTGCAGATATTCTTTCATTATTAAAAGGAAAGCAAGGCAATATGAAAAATGGTGATGGCAATTCCTTCTGAAACACTGAACATCATACAGTTTTCACTCTAGCCACACCACTGCATTACAGACAAAAATATGTATACCAAAGAGTTTAAAGGAGATCTCTGAGTCTGGAGGATAAGACAACTTCCAAGAAGAGACATTTCATATTTAGTGAGTTTGCACAAAGAAAATAAAAGAGCTTTCACTTATTTCCTGAGCGATCATCAACACTGAAATGAAATCAAACCTAAACACTGAGGAGTGCAACTGAAACCAAACTGGAGCACAACAACACAGTCTGGGAAGTTGGTAAGAAGTGTCAGTCACCTTACACAGCCAAATTACTGGATCATATATAAATACTCTGCAGGTGCACACTGCTCATCAGCTAAATCTGTCACTGAGGTGTGGAGGTGAAAACCTGAAAGCAAAATAGTTGTTGCAATTGCTGCTGGCAGGAAGAGAAGGAAAAAACCCAAACAACTGAATGCTCTGAAACTACAATCTTGTTGTGCTATGTATGCCACTTACAGAGAGTACCAAAAAAAGTCTCCCTGTTATGGACTGTGACCTCAACATATTCACATACTCACACTGCTGAGCAATCAGAACTAAAATGGCACTGATGATTTAAAACGACCATAGTCCAACAAAAGCCTGTTTGATAAGATGAACTCGGTGCCACTGAAGGATATACTGCTCAGCTGTTCCACTGTTCACAATACTCAAAACTACAAGGAAGCAATCTCAACGTTTTCTGTATTTTTTCCTACGGATGAGAGAGCAGAAAAGGTTTTGTCAAGTTCACGTGGCTTTTGGCACAACCTAAATGCTGTTACAAGGCAGGAGCAGTGCAGAATGTCATCTCTGAGGTGCAGGACACCACGCTCAGCAGTACACACGTGCTTACAGTCACGTGTGGACAACAGCTACAGAATGACTCCAGGACTGCAGAGATTCAATTACGGCAGGAACCGACAGTATTTTAATGACGATGAACTCTTCACTTCAGAACTTTCAGTCATGACTCATATCACACCAAGCAGTCAAAGTCTGACAGGTTATCTGTGATGTTTGTCATTAGCTTGGGGAGCTGGCAGCCACAGAGGAGAAACCCAAGGTCTCCCCAGCAGGTTATGAAAGATTTGTTTCCTTTTGAGGTTAAAGCGACCACAGCGGAGAAGCAATAGTGACACTGAGATGTGGTTACAGTTAGCACACAGGTTGGACTGCAGAGTGCTGAGGGCTGTGCAGAACTGCCACGGCAGGCCCAGCACGGAGCTGCACCACGGAGCACCACGAGGCTGAAGGGAAGACAGTCACTCCCTGCTGGCAGCAGCCTCAAGAACAGGATGAGCCAAACTTCACAGCCAGAGTTCTGCCTGCGGTGGGGTGTGCTGGTTTGAGCTGGAGTAGAGTTAACTTTCTTCACAGAGGCTAGTATGGGGCTATGTTTGGGTTTTGTGC
>NW_008684696.1:0-23077 GCF_000695815.1 Acanthisitta chloris | reverse complement strand
GGGATGCATGGGAGATTGGGAGGAGACACAGCTGGGACAGGTGACCCAACCTGACCAAAGGGATATTCCATACCATAGGACATCATGCTCAGTATATAAGGTGGGAAGAAGGAGGAAGGGGGAACATCTGGAGTGATGGTGTTTGTCTTCCCAAGGAACCGTTACGCGTGATGGGCCCTGCTCTCCTGGAGATGGCTGAACACCTCCTGTCTGTGGGAAGCAGTGAATTAATACCTTGTTTTGCTATGCTTGTGTGTGCAGCTTTTGCTTTCTCTATTAAACTGCCTTTATCTCAACCCATGAGTTTTTGTAGCTTTTACCCTTCTGATTCGCTCCCCCATCCTGTTGGTGGGAGAGTGAGTGAGAGGCTGTGTGGTTCTTGGCTGCTGCTGGGGTTAAACCACGACATGGGGAAAGCTGCAAACACCTGACTCTCTCCTCTGGTGCTGGACTGAATGGGCATTCCAGAATTGAAGCCTTCATTAAAGTTATTAAAGAGACTTTTAATACTTTTTTTTTTTTAGTATAAATAGAATAGTATGTACAGCTATGATAAACAGGGAGGGAGAGCTCTCTCTGTGTGAGCTCCAGTGGATGAGAGAACCTGCAGCAAGCACCAAGAAAAAGGACTTACTGAGCAAAAAATACAGGGTGGCAAGAGATGAACTCAGAGAATGCAAAACTCATTGAAAAATGAGCCGAGTCCATTTTGTAGCAGCCAAATTCCAGCAGCACCAAAGGCTGGTCCCTGCATGGTGAGCACACAGCCCAGCCCAGCTTTGCACCTCGCTGGGCCTGAAGGCACAGAACCTGTAACCACCCTGGGCAGCCTGGCAGAGTCACAGTCCTCACCTCTCAATGTCTCCTCAGCTGGGGAACCAACTGTCATCTCTTGAAAAACCTTCAAATAAGCATTTTAAAATACATCGGCATTTCAAATAAATCAAATTTCCACAAGTTTCCTTCAGTGCTTAACTCAGAACGTCAGCCTGAACATGGGTAACAGCACATAAGTGAAAAATAATTTAGAATAAACTTCCTGTGATTTCAAGTGCTGTAATAACCACCACCTCCCTCACCACCAAATTGATCTTTGTTGTTGTAAGCATTGGGCAGCATATCAAAACACAACTGATAAATTCCTACAGCAAGCAGGAAATGTTTTGGTTCCCCAAACAGGCCGTGTAAAGAAGACACTGATAAGACTCATTCAGAAAACCTTGAAGCAGAATGTTATTTCTTGAAAGCAAACAGGGCTGTTAGAGCAATGTGAAGAAGATGAAGAATTAGTACCTGATTTGAGCTGGAAGAAAGGAGGCACCAGGCTACTTCACAACTCTGCAGCAAAGACTCCCAGCCCCAGGCTTGGAGAGTTCTGCAGGCAGAGTAGTGAACTAGTGCAAGTGTTTTTTGTGTGGCTACAACAGCTCACCAGAAAACTCCAGCAACTTGTTTCTCCCTGAGTCTGGAAACCACTGCCAGGAGAGTCAGATGAACAGGCAACAACCCTCAGGAGACAGGGCTCAAACAAACAAAAACCCAAACACCCTAAACCACCACACACACAGCAAAATTAGCCAACTTCATGATCTGAATGAACTGAGTTGACAATGGTCAATCTTTGAGTGTTCAAAGCAAAAAATCCCCTCTCAACTTGCTCAGCCTTTCCAAAGTAAGAGAAACTGTTTGGCCTCTAATCCCTGCCTGCAGTCAGAACACAAACACCACCCAGTGCACAAAGGGAAAAGGAATTAAAAGAAGTGTTCTACACAGTTTCATTTTTCCAAGATAGTCTGAGGCTGCTGTAATGAAAAACCTGAAGAGGTATCAGGCAGTATCTGTGGTGTGGCTGCCTTTCCAAAGGCATCTGAAAATAAAGCAATTCACCTCAGACATTTCAAAGGGATGAAACACTAACTGAGACAGAGATTAATTTGGCCAGCAGAATGGGAGGAAGGGAATGGGAAGTACACAAACCCCCACGATCCATGGACTTACATTAAGGAGCAGATAATTGCTGTGACAGATGTTCCCAGACTTGTATACATCATGTCATTTGTCTTTATAGTTACAAGGTAATTCTCCTGTTAGCAAAACTGTGGGTAATTTGCTTTTGTTTCACTTATTATTTTTCTTCCTTCACGGTTCATTACTTTTTCATTACTTGATCCATTGCCAAAAGGTGTAGCTAGCAAGGTAAGATGCTAAATAAGAGAGTTATGAAGGACAATGACTAAGTCTTCAGGGGGAAAGGCTCCTAGAAAAGTATCAGGAGGCAAGAGGCAAGTTACAGACTGAGAGAGAAGGGTGTGAAGGGCAGAGGAAGTGAGCAGACTTACAGCTAGGGAGACAGAGTTTAAAGATCTTCGATGCTTTCAACACTTGCCTTAGCAAACTTGGAAAGAAAGGAGAAAAGACATTTATTTACTAAAGAGCAAGTGGCCAACACGAGATCATAAAAAGGAAATTAGCTATGGAAGTCTCTTGCCCTCTAATTGTCATCTGAAACAGATAAATACTGCATTACTGACTGCCAACTGCAAATCCCCCCCAGGAGGAGATGATGCTACATGAGACAGCAGTGAAGAACTGGGATGGGACAATTTCCTGGAAGCAGAGTCATCCTCTCTGCAGTGACTAGACAGACAGGAACTCTGCAGCCACCACCTACTGCACCATCAGCCACCACACTGTGCTGCCTTGTGCTCCCAGCAGCACGTCTGCCTGGCCAGAGAGCACACCCTGACCAACACGGAGGCCACGCTGGGTTTTGCTTGTGCCAATGCAAGGAATGAATGAAAAAAACTGTATTAATAGGTTCCCTGACTGTTCTATCCTTACAGCAAACAAAGAAGTTACACTGAACACCAAACAACATGCACAAAAGATACCAACCCATAAGGTAAAGAGTGTGGGAAACTTCATCCCACTGAGGAAATGGAGATAGAGTGTAATTGTGGATAGAAAAGGAGCTGAGAACCAACAGCCTACACAGAACCTGCTCTAAACCATTTTCGAATCTGAAGGCACTTCACAAAGTAAAACTTCAAGTCTTAAAAGTGTGATTAACTTCTTATAAACACATGTGAAGCATTTATCAACATTATCAACACAATTACTCAGTGGACTTAAAGCTGCCACTTAAAAAAAGTCACACCAGAAATACACGAAGCCAAACAGCTTTGAGCAGTTTAACCCATTGCTTCGTGAATCACTCGGTGCTGGGTGACAGACTGCATGAACCAGAGCTCAGTTTGGACACTAACAGCACACCTACAATTACACACCACATGTACCACCTTATGCTCCTGCTGTAGGAGTTTGTATAGACAGCCTTCCCCTCTTAAGGAATGCTCCAAATGCTTTTTAAGTTCCAGGTGCCTAGTAACTGGGGCAGCCAGCAGCACCAGTATGGGTTTTTCTTCAGAACAGTGAAATTATTCACCAGAAATCCCAACCTGCCTGTCTCACTAACCTGGTTTTACCCACCACACGGTCTCACAACTTCTTGGCAGTCACCAGGCCAAGGTCTGCTGAAAAAATCTTTCACAGTTCCTTTTCTTAGTCTGAAGAGCTTTGTTAGCTTAGGTTATGCTTTTAGAAGACTATCAGATCAGGAAGAAAGGCAGGAAGACTCCTTCTGGCTACCCTGAAATACTCAAAAACCAGTAACTAGAACAGTTGACAAGACAAGTTATTTTCTTCCATGGTAACAAAAGGCTGAAGCATCAGAAGTGTCATGGCCTATTATGGCAACAGCTACTGGACCTGCACTACCTTCTCTCTGCTGTATCTGGAGCAGCAAAGCTACAGAAGCACCTACCTCAACTCGTCACGTCTTGTCTCTGCACATTCCAGAGATGGCAGTATGATTACATCTCTGCTAAAGACCAGGCACACGGTCCCAACCTACTGCACACACCCTACACAATGTGTTTTGCCAGGATCACACCCCTCTTGATGTTTTACTGCTCTACTGAGTAATGAACTTCCCTATTGCAGCAACAAAGGCAAAGCTCTGCAGCATCACTAGAGAGGCTGAAAACTCCTCACAGAGAACTGGAGTTCTGATGGGGGAAGGCAAAGATGCACCTTCAGCTGCAGCCAGGGCAGTCCCAGCACCACAGAGCATCATGTTTTGTGCAGGACACTATACGCAGCGTGCTAGAGCACTGACACCTTCTTGGTGTTTTACCAGAGACAATTAAACAGCAATTAAAATGAGTTTATTTGGCTAATAATAGGAGCACATTACGGCACTGGTGATTCTGCTCCCATTAGCACCTTCCTCTTTCCTCCTGCAAGTCTAGAAAAGCACAAACCTCCACCACCTGGACCTGCCCAGTTTTTACCAGTCAGATACAATGGTTTTTCAGAACTCACTTCTGCATCAGTTTGGATGAGCACAGTCCACAGCTTCAGGAAGTTTTGGGTACATCTGCTCAAGTAAATACTACAACAGAACACTTGCTACAGGCTCAAGCAGCAAACAGCTCTTGCACATCTAACAGTAGCACAGAACATTGCCTTACATGGCTATGATCACACACACCACTTGCCCAAACTAGCTCTGAAGGTTGACTGCCCTGCACACCTACTTTGTTATACAGGCAAAGTGCTATTTGTCATTATTTCAGATTCTACCATTCTGCTTGAGACCAGATTCACCCTCACAGCAAATGTTGTCTGCACTGCTCAGTCCTGAACTCAGCCTTGAAGCACCCTGAGCTTTGCTCACACTGGCATGGAAATGCAGCATGAATATATTAAATCTCCTTTTTTTCCTAACACAGATGTTTTTTTAACCTGTTGAAATGCTGCTGATCTGTCCATGTTAGTTTAAATGTGAGAATAATTTCCTAGCAAAGAACAACAAACCCCACCTATTTTAGCCCCATACTTAAGTTTACCTTTAAACAGGAAAGATCACTCCAAGCTAGAGGAACTGTTCAAAGTGCAGAGAAACCTCACACCTGGGATCCAACACCTTCTGCATTTCTTCCTGCTACTTTCAGTCATGCTTTTAAAGGTCTTCCCTCATCGTTGGAGATTTGCTAACACTGATCTTGTTTTACCTCTTCCTCCTTATGCTTCAGCTGTGCAGAGGAACAGAGAGAGATGTAAAGCAGGTTCATGGGAATCTGGTTACAGGCAGAGGTAGTTCTGAGCTAGGCTTTGGTGAGAAGAGGGAAAGGCAAATAAATCCCATTCAGGAAAGCAACTTTCAAAACTGCACACAGCTGTGAAAGAGAAAGCAAGCACAGTTAATGGTGTTTCCTTCTCACCTGACAGCACAAACTTCACTCCAGGATGCTTTGCTGCATAGTAAAGAAGTCTAAACCAAATAGGCTCACGAGAAATTATTCCTTTTAGGCTAACTATGGAACTAGTTTCAAAGGTGGTTCTTATAGCAGAGCAGCATGAAATCACAGGCCAAATCATCTGCTAACTCAATCTGGTAGTCCTATGGTGAATCTAAACAATGCAGAAAACTGTGTCCTTGAGCACACAGAGGTGTCCCTCACCACTGGATGCACACACTGCCCAGCTGGGATCCACAGCTGGAAGACCTGAGGAATTCCCAAGGTGAATGGAAGAAGATTCTGTGAGGAGTGGTAAAGAGGCACAGGGCCAGCTTGGCCAGGCTCAGCCCCCCTCAGGGTGACCCCAGCAGGAAGGGAACTCTCCATACCTCCCCTGCACTCACGTTTGAACATTTGCCACTGACAGACCTGAGACATCACCAAGTCAAACAATTTTCACTCAGCCCAGGGTCGCTCATCTTATGCAAATATGCAGCACTTCCATAAGAAGCTTTTGAACATTCATCCTGGAAAACCTGTTACCAGCCCGAAGTTTCTGGGGAAAAAAAAAGAAAAAAAGAAAAAAACCAAAACAACAACAAAATCCTCCAAGACTGCTGACCGAGAACAGTTTTGCACTATCTATAAACTTTTGTGTAGGAAAAAAAAGTGCCTATTGCCAAAGTGCTTAGCACTTTTCATTCGCAGTAAGAGCACACCCCAGTCATGCTCCTCTTCCAGTGCACAGAGTACAGTGTTCTCTTCCAGTGAACTCTTCCAGTGTCCCAGAGAGCAGTGCTGGCCGTGGGGAGCACCCAGGCAGTGCAGTTGGCAGCAGGACCCAGGATCAGCCTGGGCTGCCCCGGGAGGTGTCGGCACTTCTGAGAGTTTCCTGATGTTTGAGGAGCCGCTGGCAACTAGCTGGGGCTGCCCAGGGCTGATAAACCACAACTCAGGTCAGGGTCACTTGTAGGAGTCGTGGGAAAACGAAAACAACAACAATTAAACCATTCAAGGAGGGAGAGGTGTTGTTTTTTACAGTCCTTTATGTGAGCTGATATAGGTGTGCTCAGCCTGGTAACAGAGGGATGTTCACTGCTCCTATCAGTGACCCGAGGAGCACTGCAGGCACAATCACTGAATTTCCTACCAAAATTCAGCTGTGGTCAGCAACAAGTATTTCAAGCATAACAGCAAACTAGGGTTTTAAGTGATTCCCATTACAAAAAATAAATACATCTCTACGCTTCAGATTAATGCTCCCATTTGTTTTCACTGTAATTAACAAGAAGTAATGATGCTCTCATCTAAAAATCAGTGACTGCAAAATGAGGATAACAAAAAAAATGTTCCCTTGTCAAATGGGATGCTTTACAAGGAGCTGGAAAAGAAGCTGCTGGTTTGCTCTCTAGGACACAGATTTGTCTTCTGTTCTCCAGCAGTTCCTCAAATTCCTGAAAGACATAGCTCCCAGGAGGGTTGTTACTTAATGAGCTCAATTTTAGTCCCACGTTCCACAAAACCTTTGCTGGCCAGGGAGGGCAGCAGGGAATGGGAGGAGTGCCAGGCTGGGCAGGGTTTGGGGATGCTCCTGCCTTGGCCAGGCAGGAGGCTCAGGGCTGGTGCCCCCGAGCAGAGGCTGTGAGGTGCTTACCCCATCCAGCACAGAAATCCTCTTCCCTACATCACTGTTCCCATTCTGACTGGAGTCTCCATAAAGATTTCGGGGTCTGGACACTCCCAAGAAACTACAGTCACTAAATTTCCAGCCATTAAACCCCAAAGCAGTTCAGGCTTTCTTTAGCACTTGCTTTTATCCAAGATTTACCCTTTATTTTCCCTTTCCATTCTGGCAGCAACCTTTCTACCCCCACATGTTCATGGAGGGAAATAATTATTTAGGCTCTGAGAAAAAGCTGATTATTGTTGTAAAATGTTCTGAAGATCAACTTCGCTTTAGTGCTTTGAAGATGAAAGTTACTGTACTGAAAACATCCAAATGTTAGCAGACACCAAAATTAGCACTAAACTGTGTTAATTATTTAATACTGTCTACATGAAGAACAACTCCCTCCAAAGAAGTAACACAGCTGAAAAGCTGTTCTGTATGGAATCTCAGGTGTTAGCCTCCACTATTTACCACGGAATTCTTGCAAGAATGCAGAGGGGGAATTTTATTATCCTCAGTTAAGTACTCCACTTAACTGGCAAACCAGTCCCTTCACATGTGGCAGCAGTTCCAACCAGCACATCTGTATCAAAAATACATTCTGAAGAGGAAACTGTACTTCACTGCTCACATGCTTGTGGCATGTTTACTTTCTGACTTACTACATTTAATCTTTTGTTTCACGAGCCAAATCCTCAGACAGTGTTTCAATGGCTTTCTGGTCAGCTATTCTTGGAGCACAAAGCAACAAACCAGCCCTGAAGATGTGTTTCAGAGCAGCTGACTGTGTCACCCAGCCAATTACGGCCTCCTCGTGCTCTGCACAACACCCAAATTCCAGAAATACACTCCCAATCTCAATACTCTATTCTTCCTGGCAAATCTTCCCAACTACTTCTATTTTTGCTCCGCTGCTAGCACCACTCATCTGAAGCAAATTCTGAGGACTTCCAAAATTAATTGCTGCCTTCCTGCTCTGCCTCTGGCTAAAGCTGGGACAAACATCACCAAACTGGGCTGGATCTCACATTCCACATCCTAGAGATGATGAATGATTCTTCCTTTGTCAGGAAAACCATCAGTCCCTTAAGTTTTCTCCACACCCTGTACTTTCCTCTCTAATAATGCAGCATTTGTGGGCTGTGTCACCCTCAGCCACTCCAAACTGGCACACTGGGACAGAAACCCTCACTGCTCACACTTACTTCACTCCAGCTACTCCACATCCATTTCCTGCTCTAACTTTTACCCCACAAATGCTCTCACTGTTTTGAGGATACCACTGGACCACACAAACACTGATTTTCTTTTTTTGCCAGTCTTCCCTGCTCCTGGATTCTCATCTCATTCCCTCTTTCTCCTGGGCTATCCATGACTTTCAAACTGCTGATGGTTTTCTTTGCAGGGGACATTGTATGGCAGTGAACCACAGGGGAGGAGAGAAAAATAAACCCAAACACAGAGGTACACCACAAACTGCCTAGTATGTAATTCCTGGTGCTTCCTCAGCTCCAGACCTTCACCAAAAACATTCAATTAAGAAGCCACAGGGATGTTTCTCCTTTCAGAAGCAGAGGACACAATTTAAGAGGTCTTGCTTAAGAAACAGAAGGACGTACAAAAAAGTATCTGCAGCTAGTGTGTGTTATTAGCAGGTTTCTCATCTGAAAGTCACTAATTTTTAATGCACTAAACTGACAGAATTGCAGCAGAGAGCTCCAACTTGAATGCCATTACAGTCAGGTCTGACCCACACCTGAAACATGATGTTACTGGTCAGAGTAAGACCAGGATTTGAGTTATTAGAGACAGTAATAATTCAACTGCAACTGTTATCCTTTCTGGAAGGGGAAACTTTTTTTCTGGCAGAAAGAAAGAGACACGGCCTGCCTTTGCAATAAAGAATCAGAGGAGATATAAAAGACAGTTTAAAAACCAAAGACAAACCAAACTCTGGGAAGAGGATGGACCACTTCAGTGGTCATTTTGCTGGAGTTATCGGGGGGAGGAGCTGCTCTCTGGGCCACAGCACTCAGACCAGCAAAGGCATCCAACTGACCCTTTGAAACAACCTTCAGTTATTTCACCTGCAAACCCCAGCGGGCTGCGAGGGGCAATGTGCTGTGCTTCCCTGGGTGGTAACACAACACTGCCACACTTGGAGCAACTGAGCCACACAAAAGGAAATTCGGCTGTGCACATGTAACAGGAGAGTCTTTACCTGTTCAAGCTTGTCCACAAACCCCATCAGACACAACAGATTGTCTGGATTTTTACCCAGCAGATTTACTTCTTCCCCCCATTACATCCTTTGACCAAAAAAATGTTATAATAAACACACACGGTTTGATTTGCTCCAATTCTTAGGGAAACTCAGGTATTTTAATGTCCCTGTGGATGTTTCATTGCTGATGTGTTTAAGATCAAAGCAACCCCACAAGGCCAAAAAGAGAGAAACACAGACAAGGGATGGGGTGAGCACATCTCTGTCTCACTGTGGCTCGGACAGTCTGGGTAGACAAGAGACTTCACTGAATATTCAGGTGATAATAGTGGGATGCTAGAGATCCCTGGATATCAGAGAAGTTCTGTCAAGCTGCAGGATCTCCCCATGCTCTCCTCAAGGAAAGGCCCTGGGACTTAAGGCACCCAGAGCTGTATGGCAGGAGAGAGGAAGTGCACCCACAGAAGAAACACCACATCCACCACTGCTGGGCTGCACAGTCCAAGGCACAAAGTTGTTCCTTTGCTGCACATACCACCTGCTCTTCTTTGAAAATGAAAACATCTACTTCAAAGCATTGACACAGGATGAGTGACCCCAGAACAAAGTGAAACACCTTCCAGCCTCACTGACAAGCACCTGGTTTTAGCTTTTCCTATTGCTTCTCTGCCATCATACCTGACTGACAGACGCAGTATACGCAGAAAAAGTCATTTTCAAAGTTGGCTGTTTTCATTCTTTTCTGCAAATCCTATTAGCAACCAACTCCATGAATTTCACAAGCAAACAGGAAGGCCATAAATATAAGACTTTCAATGCCAACAGTGCTCATTCCCTCACTTGATGCAACCCAGCACTCTTGAAATCCAAGCACACTCCTAATCCCTGCAACCTTCCCTCTCAGGCACGATGCTAAACTCACCCTGCTGAGCTGTACAGGAACATCCACTTGGATGCTGAGCTGCAGCTGCTGGGGCAAAGCAAAGATTGTTCCACATCCATCAGTAAATTCCCCCCATGCCTCCACACTCCAGCAGAATCCTGGCATCCCTCTGCAGCTGAGGTTAGGAACCTGCACAGAGTGACAACCTCCTGTTACACAACAAACAGCACTGCAATAACTGCAGGTTCCAACTGCTGCTCCAGGGACAGCTTTATACCTCATTTTCCATGTAACCTTTTACTGTACAAATATGAATATTGTTTTTAGGGAAAGGCACTTTGCATATAAATGAGCCTGCTGGACATGTACAGCTCTCATGTGATTCTTGGTATCAGTTTTAACCAGTATGCAAATAGACGGGCTCAAACAAGACAGAGTTTTCACACTTTCTGCTCAGAGAGGACTAAATCAGGAACGGTAGTATTGGTATTATTTATAGAATTTAGTACTATTTTAGTGTAACTGACACTATTATTGTAACAGTCAATTTACATAAACACTTTAACTGGGATCAAAGAAGATGATCCTACACTGTATTTCACATCCTAGTGTACTTGCTTTGGCCAGATCTCAGACAGAGATCAGCAATCCAAGTGCCAGAATAGTTTCTCAACATGCAGCCAGCAGAATCTCTGCCCATGCAGGTCCATAACCCTGGTGATGCACCTTCAGCTGGAAACAGAAAGGAAAAACACCAGACAAAACATGAGTTCTAGGGCACTGAGGATTTTCAAGACCAGACTGCAAGTTTGAGTGTTGGTCAGAAACACACAGAGGATGGGTGAAGACCACAGCAGGTACAGAGAGAGCTGTTCCTGCTAGGGCTGAGTGCTGCTCTCTGCACTGCTGGTTTATAGACTTTTTATGATGGTAATGTGCATTCCAGTACAGCTCCAACAACTTCACTCCCATCCTTGTACTTGATTATCGCTATTTGAAAAAAACCACATCTGAAAGAACTGTTAGAACTCTGTGGAAAGGAGGAGGCATTTCTCAGCACAAGTGGCACAGCTACAGCAATCTGTATTTTCCCTAAACCTTAAACAGAGCAACTGGCTAAAGGATCTGGGTAGGCCATAAATTGAATTATTCAGGTATATCCAGGTGCTGAACTACCACTAAAACAGCACCTTAAAACAGCTTTTGCTGCTGCTGAGGATCAGAGGGACAGGACAGACTTATCTGCAGACCAAGGAGGCAGCTGCACACATTCAACCACGACACATGACTTAGAGTTACAGAGGTCAGTGAGTGAAATAACACAGGAGAGAAAAACAGGAGGGTTTTTCAGCTCACAGCACTCCAGCTCCCAGAGAATCCAGGCCCACTCAACCTAACCAAGCATAGTTATCTTTTGAGTATAACCTAAACTTCTGAAGTTAACATATACCACCAGAAATTCCACGTTCCCCATGAGGGTTGGCACCACTCCCTGCCTGGCAGGCAGTTAACACACTGTCTCCACAGCAGCAGCAGGGCAGAAGGAGCAGAGATCCCTCCAGCCTCTCCTCTGCTCAGGTCCAAAGACCATCTAGACAAGACTGCAACAAAGAACAAGGCACTCTTCACACCTGCTCACTCCTCCAGGTGCTCTTCTGACCTGGACCAGCAGGTAGGGTGCAATTACTCTTTTGGAGGCAGTTAACTGTTTTCAAAGCTGCTTCTCCCAAGGCATCTCTTCCCCACTTTTGATGCCCCCTCACCTGGAAACACCAGGCACCCAGCAGGGTTCTGCCACCCCCACGACAGGTCCCACATCCTTCCCAAGGGAAGAGCAGTGCCAGGAGCAGGACAGTGCTCAGGTTACGTGGCCTGGCACACCACATGGCTATGGGGGTACAACACATCCCCGCTGGAGAAGAAAGGTACCAAGTTAGTAAGTCCTCCCCAAACTTCTGAGCAGGATGTAGAAACCAGAAGTGCACACCACCACCACGAGTTTTACACCACCAAGAGCTCAGCTAGCTTTGCACAGTATGCAACTGTCCATACTCAGGGCAGAGATGAACCGTAATTGTTCCACAACTCCACTTAAAAGAAGTCTTACTTCTGAAGACACAAATATCTATTTACAAAGCTGTATCCTGCCAAAATGTGAAACATTTTGCTGCTCACCTGTCCTTTGATTTAATGAAGAATGCATCTGAGGTGGTTAATGTGCATTTCAAGGTGTACTAAAACTGAGACATCAAAAATCAGCATTAGTCCAGTTAACCTCTGCCAGGATTTTGCTCCAGCTACACTAACCAGACCCTGCCTAGCACTAAGCCAGTTTCACATTCTTAGGTCTCACCTGTGAACGTGATGCTGACAGCAAGAGGTGTACTTCAAGCTGAATTCAAAATGATCAAAATGTCATGCCTCTTCTGTAAACTTCCCAGCTCAGGAGGCAGGTTAACTCTGCAACTGCTTTCCACAGACCTGCTAAAAACCTGTATGATCCAAGCACATTCCAGAAAGTAGTCTCCAGTTTAAATTAGGCCCATTACATTGGGCAGGGAGCTTGGCTGATGGAACAGCTGCAGCAAACAGCTGCAGTAAGCACCAGCTCCAGGTCTGAATGCGACCTGGGAATTTTCATCCCTGTGCTGAAAATATCACAAGAGAAGATAGTTTGGGCAGGAGGCTGAAACCCCCACAAATACATTTAGATTATGATTTGAGGTGGTAACTGTTTGACATTTTAATATGTACAAAGTCAGAAAATAGTAACCCACTTCGTACAGGCGAGAAAGCTGAAGATCCTTCAGATCTATCTCCAAGTTGGAAAATGGAAGAAACTATATTAAGCTACAAGGAATACCCTTGTGGGGGAAGAAAAAAAAGTAACAAAGTGAAGACAGAAGCAGACCTGTAATGGGAACAGTTTCATCCCCAGAAGTGGTTTGCATCTGAGCAACATTCAATTTTTATGATGGCAAACCCACGTGTCTGCACTCAGAGCTCTCTGAGCCTGGGTTTGATACCCCTGAACTTTGCTGCAGCCTGCAGTGCATTTCTCAGGGGAGACAGGCCCAGGTGTCAAATACAGGGAATGTTTAGAAAAAAGTTACACAACTCATTAACGGCTTAAGAGTTTTCCCTCCCTCTCCTCAGACAAGTTGACCCACTTGTTTGTGAGGCCAAACAACAAACCAGACCAGTGAACAGAGCTAGGTTAAAAATAAACCCAAAATAAGGAAGTCATTTTAGATCCAGATCTCTTCATTCACCTCATTATGAGCAGGGAGGCACAGTGTTGGAAAAAAAAAGCGACCCTGCTCTGGAAGTTACCTCTTCTCTGCCGCAGTGTGAAATGGAATTAGACACAACCTCTTCCCCTGGCTCTCAGCAGCATGTAAAAGTCACCTGCTATAACAAAGTCTTGGTGCTCAGACCAAAATCCAGGACCTTCACTGCAGCAAGTGCTCAGTTTTGGGTTAGACTCCTCTTCCCTGCAGGCATTTTTCTCAGCTGGACTGCTGCAGAGCACAGCCACTTGACATCACACCAGTTGAGAGAGACTCCTTGGATGTGGGAGGTGTTTGATGCTCCTGCTCCAAGGAGATCCAGCACACACACCCTGCTAGATCCGTGTGCTTCTGCTACACTAATCTAAGAAAAACCTAGGTAACAATAATAATCTCCAACAAAATGGGCCTTGAGGATGTGCTCTGCATTGAATTCAGTGACACCAGCATAACTTCACTAACAAAAGCACATTTGGACACATAAGGCATTGGGAAGACTCCCATGGCTCATGCTCAGACCTTGACTGAGCTGTACTTGAGGCAATCAAGCACTATTCTTGGATTTGACTTCAGTTTTGTTCTTCAAAGGTGCCACAAAACATCTAAATTTTGACTCACCCTCATTATTAGCTGCAGCATGGATTTACACAAACACTCTGGGGCATGCATAATTTGAAAGACAACAAGCAGACAAACACACTGCTGAGAACCACTTGAGGCACAGGCCCTCACTGCACTCACATTAGCACCTCAGTTCATTGTTGAGGGCTGATGAAAGGTCTTACAGAATTCAAATGTGTTCTTAATCCAGCAAGAGAGGTCACTGACCCATCCAGCTGAAGTGTTTTTATCCCAAGTTTCAGTGGCTGAAGAGAGATGCTGAGGCTCCACACACCTCTGCTCAGCAGCAATGCCAACATGCTCAGTCCCACTCAACACTGCTCTGCCCCAGAGCCAGCTCAGCTCCTGCTCAGCCACACAGGGACAGCAGAGCTCTCTGGCTTCACTCCTGAGCTCCTGCAAAGCAGAGGGCACAGGGACAGCAGAGCTCTCTGGCTTCACTCCTGAGCTCCTGCAAAGCAGAGGGCACAGGGACAGCAGAGCTCTCTGGCTTCACTCCTGAGCTCCAGCACAGCAGAGGGGACAGCACCCAGTCCTGGCTCACAGGGGCTGTGGATCAACAGGCACCTGACACGGGTGAAAAAACATCCATCTTTGGGCAACTTCCGAATTACCTTCCTCTACACCTGTGCTAGCACCAAAATGAAGAAGTTTGCCCAGCACAGCTTCACTGGGCAGCAAAGGAGCTGCTCAGCTTTCCCCCCTCCCCAGGAATCCTTTCCAGTGAGGACCACATCCCTCCCACACCAACCTTCTCCTACTTTGGATGATACACTTCGGGGCACAAGTTGTAGGTCAAAGCATGAGCCTGATGAACAAAACAAATTTAAAAAAAAAGACAAATCTGCTGAGGACAAGAAAATATCTTCAAATCAATATGGAAACAAAGCAATACATTTGAAGAA
Source organism: Acanthisitta chloris (assembly GCF_000695815.1). NCBI lineage: Eukaryota > Metazoa > Chordata > Aves > Passeriformes > Acanthisittidae > Acanthisitta > Acanthisitta chloris. The sequence goes on along the minus strand of NW_008684696.1, from coordinate 8,182 downwards.
ACAAACAGTTATTATCAAATCTTGTGGTTAAACTTTTAGAATTAACTACTTCTAAAGAAATTAGTAATAAGTTTTGATTTCTAGCAGATCTGTGTTTGGTTTTACTGCTGCTTATTTTTAACTCCTCAGCTGTAAGGACACTTCCAGAAAGACCAAAAACAAAGGGAAAATCCCAACACTTATGCTTGTGGCATGACAGAAATACTGCACTGTGTTCTATTAGTTTCTAAGGGGTTTTGTGCAGGGTTGGAGTCCAAGAAGTATCAGAAACAGTCAGACTGAAACAGAGGATATAAAAACCACACTGGAAGAAAGAGAAGAGGGAAAAGGAAAGCAGAAGAAAATTGTGAAACACTACTGTAATTTCCACCAGCAGGGAAAGTTCTGCGTGTGGCTTGGACCCACTCTTTGATTCATATAATTTACAGACACGTGTGAGCTGTGTCTGAGTTCAAACTTTCCAGAGTAACTCCTGTTCTCCAGAGTTGGGTTCACCCCTCGATATTATTAGCCACTAACACTTGGCTAGGTGAAAAATTCTTCAGATGAGGTCAGTTCCTTGCTGCTCCCCACGAGAAGGAAATCTAACTATCCTGAGCTTGTTAATGAGCAGTAAAAGCAGGTTCCTACAGCCTCTGCTGTAGAACAAGTACACCTCACACTGTTTCATGACTTGAAGTCCAGGTACCCACACAGCAGCATCTCAGTGCCCAGACAGCTCCGACATCTGCAACAGAAGCAAACTAACCTTTTATCCACATGGAAGAACTGATACAGGCTGTGAAGGCAAACTTGTGTCTAAATTTGCTACTTGATTGTGGTTACCAGACTCATCTGGCGATACAATAAACGAGATGGATTTCAGGACTGCTGACAGCAGTTTGCTGTACCACCAGAACAGTCTGGCTCTGCCAGCAGGGAGGGAGAGCACAGGTTCTGCCCCATCTCCAAATGAAGTGACCTCAGCTCTTGCAAAAACCCAAAGATGCTCCAGAACTCCACCCTGACTGCCTAAAGCAATATGTATTTTCACATGAGGGGAGGAAAAAAATAATCAAAAGAAACTGTTCACTCCCCAAACATTTCTTAATCTCTTCATTCTTGTCCAGTAATCAGAGTCTATGAGGACACAAAAAAATGCAACAGGTCCAAAAACTGCACAGAGCTAAATAAGCACAGTCACACAGGGGGTGAGGCAGCACAGCAGGGCCAGGTCCCTAACAGTCCCTGTCCCAGCTGATGGATGCAGCAGGAACTCATGGAAGTACAGCCCCAGGAGCAGCATGGCCAACCTTTGGGCCCTTGCTACCTGCAAACCAGAATGTTCATAGGGACATGTCACCACCATTGCCACCACCACATCCAGCACAGCAGAACTGCAGAACACGGGTGAGTTTAAAACTCCTACCCAAAGTCCTCAGCACCCACTGAGGGATAAGGGCTACACTGCACAGGTGAGGGCCCAGACAGGGTGGTGCACCTGCAGATCTTCCCTGCAGAGCACCCCGAGGTGCTGCTGGGCCCTGAGGGACAGAGCACTCCATGGCCTGAACTTCAAACTGGGGTCTACAACTTATCCAGGACTTCCATGGCTCAGGAGCAAGTTTTACGCCAAAGATTTCCTGTCTATCACAGAATAATGTGCTGATCTTGCCCTGGGAAGTCTATCTCTTTTCTTAAAAATATAATTTCTCTCTTCTTACATAAAGTTTACACATATACCCTCACCTCATTTATTACCTTACCTACTACAGATATGAAGTCTGTAACATTTTTAATGCACGAAACAAATTTGCCTAATCTATTTAAAAGAAAAAATACTAACCCACTAAGCTGTATTTGGAATTGAAAGCCCTCACCAAGTTTTGACAGGCACCTTCACACTTTTATCAAAATCTCCCACAAAGCTCTGCTGAATTATATCAGAGATACTGGAAAATAACTCACCGAAACACACGGGAAGGCAAATCATTGTTGTGGGAACACACAACCATTCCTTTTTTCAAACACAGCTCAACAGAAGCTCATCTAATTGCTGCATTAGTGTAACATCCCATTTGGAGCACTGAACCAAAACTGTCCTGAGGTCTGTTAAAACACGTGCACAGCTGGAGAGACCTTACCTTAAAACACACCCTTAGAGACGCACCGTGTGCCATCACCAGTGAGCACCAATGACACCCCTACACATCCCTTGCTGTCTGCACTAGGAAGAGGGAAATCATGAGAAAAGACCTTAAGAACTTTCACAGATTTCTGCATTTAAAGCTGTTTCACTGGAGTGCATTCCACTCTTCACACACAGAATAGAAAGCTCCACGTTCTGTTCCCCAGCACTTTTATGTTTCATATCAAAGAGATGTGACTGTATTAAAAAAAAACACCTCATCACCTCTCCTAGGCTGCAAAACACTGCAGTACTGCTAAAAAAAAATAAAAATACCTGTTTTGCACTTTCTCCTCCTAGGACATTCCAGCTCACTATCCACATCATATTCCCCTGCCTTGCAATAAGCTTTGGAGAGCAAGTCCTGGTGCTGGTTTCGGTGCGTTCGGTGATGTTCAGGACACCTGGAAAACTGTAAGAACAAGCAGAGGTGCCACTGTTTTCCCTTCCCCAGTTCACTAGGATGCTCCTGGCACACCTCTCCTGAGTGGCATCACTCTGCATGGAGCTCACTTCACTGCTGCAGGTCTGCAGGCTCCGAACATCCTGTTCTCCTAAGATGTTTGATGCTACAAAGCCTGATGGTTTTGTTTAAATCTTCCCTGCTAAATGGGTCAGGAATGACTTATTTCAGCAATATTTAACACAGCTGCCAAACAGCAATTAGAAACACTGAGCTATGCCGCACTGATTACAGTACGGGATTTCAGTTTTCCCAAAATTTATCATTTAGCCTCAATCTCCATATTTTCAAGGCATTTTGCTAACGAGTCTGCACGCGCTGGTACCCTGGACGATCGAGCTGTGTGATTCCAGATGCAAGATAAGTCCAACATAAAACAGTTTTCCAATGTATTTTTAAATCCTGAAGAGGATCCCAAATATTCCTAGGCACTCTGGTCAAAACCAACAGTGTCTTCCCCAAACTGGAAATAGCCAGCACACTATTTTCAGAATCCACCTGCTAATTTCCAGAAGCTTAATTATTTCTAGCTGACAAATCTCAGCCTTCTAGGGAACCTTGGCAAATCGAGGTCAGCAAAAGACACCAGTTCCAAGCCACCCATTCTTCACTTTGTTGGCAAGTCATTCAAACCCCATTCAGAGTTCCCAAACTTGCAGAGTGTGTTTCACTGCAATCAGCAAGCCAAGCTGGAAAACAAATGGATTAGCAGCAATACTAAAACGTGTTCATCTCTGCACAGACACACTGTGCTGCAGCCCCTGCACTGATCAGGTGCAGTTTCACTCTTTTTGCTATCAAAATGCTAAAACCACTGCAGCAACATACACTAAGTGACCAATAAAAACAAGTTTCAGAAAACACACTGCATGTCTAACACCTTGACAAGTAAGATAATCTCTGGCCTCCCTTCTACTTGCCAAGACACTTTCTAATAGCTGTTTATCCTGTTGCTGGTGATGGCAGACTAGCACACAGTAGGTTTTGAATACATTATCATACATATTTATTTGAGGGGGGAAACCTCACCTGCTATGGGTTACTCCTGCCTTCCATTTCAAGTCACCCAATACTTAACTCCTTCCCAATCAACCGTCCTACAGGCCCAAGACACAAAGTCAAATTAAAGCAACTGATCCGAGATACCTCCAAGTACAAAGCAAAGCAAACAATGCCCTATTTTAAATTTATTATCATTCAAGAACAGTCGGGATGCTTCTCAAGCTTTAAAGCAGTTCGTTTTCACCCTTAGCCCAAATATCAAATGATGTCATGCAAGATGTACTGGCTGAACTGGTTTGGCTGCCACAGGCTGGATGCACTGCTGAGATTTGCCTGTGATGAATTACTCTGCAGCAATGAATCCGATTCAGTTAGTTTTAAACAACTATCTTCATCTGCTCTTCTAGACTAGTTTGGGCTTCTGTTACCTCTAGACACACAGCTTGGTAGGTCACTTTGTGGAGCTGCCTAGGAGTGAGAGGGAGCAGGTCCCACTGCCCCTCCAAACCCAGCACATCACACAAACTGGAGTGCAGTGAGAACCCTGAGACACACAGTTCACCCTGAAGAGCGCAATCTACATCTCCCTTTGAAGTTTACACCCATTTTCCACTATTCCACTTCTCTTTCACAGCAAGTTTACTAAACCTGAGAACCTACTGAGCACCCAGTTCATGAAGAAGGCACAGAAGAAACTCCAGACACAGTCAGAGCTCTCCAGAAGTCACCTCTGCTGCTTTCCCTGTTGGCACGAAGCAGCTTAAGGTCATTTTTCATAATCTCCCTTTTCCTAGTGTAAATAACTCTGAGAACAATCCAATGCACATCTTCTCCCAGGGCTGAGCCTGCTGCTCCCAGAGGTACTAAACATGGCCATCATTGGGAGTAAGAGGCCAGGCCTAGCTCTTTGCTCTAGGTATAACCTCAGAATTAACCTAATTTTGCTTGTTATCTACTGAATCAGCATTTTTTTGTCTTCCCTCACTTGGGCATCATCTATTTCATGCAAAAATGTCAAGGCTGGAGAGGGGAAAGGGCAGAACAGATAAACAAGCAGATACCCATGGCCACAAAATAAATGTAGTCTGCTTGTTCTCCCCTCAAACATACAGCCCCATTTTACTACCCTCTGGCTAGAAGCAACGTAGAAGACAGCCAAGGAACTCATGGAGAAAGAGGGATATAATCCTTCAGGAGAAAGGCATGGAAGCAGCAAAGAAAGAAATGAACACTGTGTTATGTATGCAAATGATATGAAATTGCCAGGAATTGAGAATACTATTGAGGACAAAATCTGAGAGGGAAGCAAGACAGGCAAAAAAATCAGCTGCACACAAGGCAAGACCAGTATCACACACTGGGTCAGAAACCCAGAACATTTTCTCAGTGATGAGCAAACCAGCAACGGCCAGCGAGGAACACAAACTTTCAGCTGATGGAAACTGCCCAAAAGTGCAGTTTTAAACTCTTCACGTGCAGACACAGACATGTTGGGATTTTCTTGGGATTTTTTTGGTCAATATCCTCACATCATATATTCTTTGTATCATTTCACATGACATTCCAATCCCAACGGCTAAACTTTCCTGCAGTTGGGGCAATTCAAAGATGGCACTGCCTGTGAGGCTGCAGAGCTACACAAGGAGTGAGGCCCAAAGCACCAGTGGCTGTGTTCCCAGGCTGTGACACTGCCCTGCTGCACTTGTGCTACTTCAGCAAAGAAACTTCCCTAGCGTGGAACACCTTCGCACCTAACCGTGGGCAGAGGCTGAACCTGCAAAAAAGCAGATTCAAATTACAAACGAGGGAAACTTACATTTATTAAGCTGCAAATGAGACTTCCCACGAAAGAAGTCTCTGAAACACGCCGCTGTGGATTTGTGTTAAGCAGATTTCTTTGAAGCTCACCATGTTTGCGAGAAGATGTTACAGAGGAAACTTACATAGGTGTAAGTATCAGGCTTGCATTCAATTACAATGCACAGAGCAACCCACAAGCAAAGAGCCATAATTCTTTTGCATGATAAAGCGAACAACACACCCTCCTTACAGCACAGAAAAACTATTATTTACTTCTTCCACTAAACGTATTTAGCATACAAATAACCTCTTCGGAATTTCTACAGGACAATGTACCGATCACCACCCCAAACTGCTCATTTATCTGACAGCCAGGCACCAAGGGCTCATCTGCTCCTGTTTGGGCCCAGAGCAGCAGGAACCAGATGCCTTCCTGCAGCAGTGGACACAGGAGAGGTGCACACACCGTCACAGCAGAGACAGGACTGGCCAGGGAAGTGCCAGCACCTGTGCCACCTCACACTGCCCCTCCTGCTCCTCCTGCCCCAGTGCCAAACCACTGCCACATTCACAGAGCACTACACCAAATCGGCAGCCCCAGCTGCATCTTCACCCCACACTTTTTGTTTTCACTAGGCACAGGGAGGTGAACTAGCCCAACCAGTGGTGGTGAAAACCAGCTGTGTGTTGTCCCACTGTCCCCTCAGCTCGGTGCCTCCAGCTGAGGGACACAACCCCTGTGGTGCTCAGAAATTGGTAGTTTCTCTGTCCATGTCTCACTATTGCAAAGCCTCAGTAAGGCTAAAGCTGACTACTAACAAGACTAAATGTACAAGGAGGTGAGCCCACAGCACACCTGGCCCCACTGAGCAGTACCTGCCCCTTTTCTTGGCTGTCCCTGCTTCTTTCCTTCACGATGCAGAGATGGATTTTTCTTTCTGAAGGGAATGTCTTCATCCCTCACCAAGTCCAACAGCCCTGTCTGGTACTATTTTCATTTACACAGTGTCCATAAGGGCATCCAGGCAGAGCAAACTAGTCGTAAGGGAAAGGGGAAAGAAAAATCAGGGCCATGAGAGCAGGTGCTCGAAATACCATCTCTGATTCAGGCCTGAAGAGTTTAATTCCACTCTGATTACTGCTCCTGAAATTGTTATTTCGCTCATCAAAAACTGTTCCTCTGGTGTAGCTGCTCTGTAGCAGACGAAGCAAACCTTCACATAATTCAGAATCAAGATGTGCAGTTTTCCACTGTGCATTCTTCACATACCTCCCAAATCTAACGTGATCACTGGCTGAAGAATGGCATCTGACCCTGCTCTGTGCACGTTAGAATTAACCTAACTGCAAATTAGTGAGTCTTTTCCTCACTGCTGGAAAACAACTCTGAGGAAAGCAAACACCCATACATTAAGATGATGAACACTGTTTAACACACTAAATTAACATACACTCGTGATGCCAACTTTTATTAAAGTTAGCTATAACCTGATCTCTGCAAGCTTGTAAACTTGACGAGTTTCTCAAGAAAAAACACCTATTGGAATAAACCTTAAAGGCTAAATTTTTCCGGGTTTGTTTTTACATCAAGGGGCAGTTCTGTAAAGTCTCACAAATCAGCAAGTTCACTGGAACCAGCTGTGTGTGGCCTAACAGATTTCCTGCAGATTTCTGAGATAATGATGCATTCTCAGCTATGCTGATCTGTGCACAGACCCTTTTCTCACCCCTCCAGGGCAGGTGATCACCAGGGTAAGACTTCCACAACCATCACATGGACTCCTGCTTGTATTTTGGGCTCCTGCATCCCCACTGACAGAGGAGACACAATGCACAGGAGTTCAGGACACCTTCAAACTGCACGAAAACGTTCAGCATGTCACAGTGAGCTCAGCAGGGTAGAGCACCAGGCCCGTAAAAATCTAAGTAAAACAGGGAAGACAGTCAATGGTTTAAAGGGCATGGAGAAAATGCAGCTTGCTAAGGGCTATCCAACAATCTGCTGGAAACTATAACCCACGAGATGTTGGTGTCTGTATGCAGACAAACACGAGGCACATTTTGAATCACCTCCTTTTACATATCGGGCCCCACTGTACACACACACACCGACCTGGAGCTTTTTCTCCAACAAAACACAAATCAGTCACTCCGAGAGTAAATAAGATTTGGCTACTGCTGTATGAAACAGGCATTTACGTCTCAGAAACCAAGGCTTTATGTAATGACCTCCTAATCTTGAAATGCAATCTCGCAGTCCACCGTGACAAACTTCCACTAAAACACCTCCTCTCCTCCCGATCTGCTATTATCGAGCAGAAAGAGAACACAGGCTCAACCGATCGTTTTTTCCAGGCGAAATATCTTCTCCTAACGAACACCGACGCCGGTTAAAAGGGCCGCCCGTTCCCAGCCACCACATTTAACCACTCTGGGGTGTTTTGAACCTTCTAAACCCAAAACCCCCAATCAGTATGAGCAAAACCCCTCTGTAAATCACCCGCAAATCCCTTTACACCAGCGTGCTGGGCAGGGTGTGGGGGTGTGTGTGTGTGTAAACCCCACCAGAAGGTGAAAAATCCCCAAAATCAAGACGAGAACGATGCGAAAGGACACTCCGCTGGCGGACAACATGCAAACCTAGTGCCTCCTCGATGGAACCAGCGCAACTGCATGACGGTGCAGGATGCGAGAGGCACACGCGGCGAGCAGGGAGCGCTGGCCAAAAACATGGCGAGCAGCGTGGCTAA
>NW_008684695.1:0-11525 GCF_000695815.1 Acanthisitta chloris | reverse complement strand
CGCGTCCCCGCGGGTGTCTCTGCTCCAGCACCGCTCCGGGCCGGGCGCGCTGTCCGGTCGCCCTCGCAGGCCAAACGGAACGGCCGCTTTGGTAGATCGGAACAAGGTCTGAGTCAGCTGACAGGGCATGTTAACTGGCATCAGCTGGCTTAGGGTAAATTTAGGCAGGCAAGGTGGAGCTTGTGGTTTTTTAATGTACGGTTTGGAGGTCAAATTCAACATCATTTCCCGTTCATTATACTAACCTGTACTGTTCACTCTCTTAGGAGTAAGTAAGGGCAGGTTAGACTCGCCATACCTAAAACACATTCTTTTAGCCATAGACTGCAGGAGGAAAGCGAACTAGAGACTCATTAATCGATCAGTGGGATGCTGGGAATGAAAACACCTTTGTATAGCTGCACTGTGATGGAACAAAGCAGAGCTGCAGCATAGTGAGACAGTTTTACCAACCATAGAGCCCATCTGATTCCCCAGAGTCCCCTCCAGCACAGAGCAAAGCAGCACTACAGATGACCTAAGCCTAGTTGCTGGCAAAGTTCCCAAGATGCTCATGCCACCTTGACATTTCTGGGATTTAAGAGTGAGTAGACTGTGCCCTTTCTCCATTTGGTCCAGAGAGCTAACATACAGCCCCAATATGCCAGACACCCAATGCAACAGCATCCTCTCTTTGCTTGGGAATTTTTCTCAGCCAGAAATGGTTGACAACAGAGCAGTGGCCAGTGACAAGGCTCTCACTGCCACCCACTGTTGTACAACCTCCCCATAGAGAACCTGACTGAATTCAGCTGGATTTGGCTTGTGTTGATTCCATGTAAGTTAAGGAACACTGCCTCACGTAGGAAACATCAAGCCTATGAATAAATATTTGTAGGATGAGGATCTCAATTTATGGGGTACTTCAGTCTTGTTACTTCATAATGTGCTACAGAATGTGAGCCTCACTTGGTACAACTGTACATTTAAACTCTGATGTGCATAAGACTAGCAGATCAGTCAACCATTAATAGAATAAGACCCAAATAGATCAATTCAAAAATATTCTTCAAATGAAGCTGAAGAAGGTTACGTACATTCTGCAGTGTCCCTGAGGCCAGGCAGCCTGCAATCATCTATGAGAGCAGGGTCAGCTGAATCTTCTCTGAAGGACAAAGTATCTAGAAAAAATGAGATTTAGTTGTCAGTGTTTGAGAAATGAGGTATTAAAAACCAAGAAACAGTAGAGGCAAATGCTGTGTATACCAGGAGAAGCAACTTCTATTAAATATGAGTGTTTCTTTCCTGAAACATGGAAGTGATGGGTTTCCAATCTGAAGTTTGCTGAAAAGCTTTCAGTTTTTGATTATTGGGTTAGAAGAAGATTAGAATTTTAAGTAATCCATATAGTTACTAATCCAGATAATGGAAGAAAAATGCATTTTGTTTAATCTCAGTCAATTCAATTATGGGTTTAAAACTAATGCTCTATATGCATATGACTGGAGCTAGGATAAATTCATAAGACTTCATAGATTATGCCCATATGAGTGGGCATTTAAGTATCTCCTGACTCTACAAGAATCCTAAGAATATACTTCACTTTTTCTTTCTATTGTCTTTCCAGGAAACACTACAAAAATCAAACATTTCTTGGGCAGAACCCAACAGACAAAGCATTTTCTATTATTTTTGCTATTGCTTCAGTCGTAGCTGAGTAACAGCCTGTCTGTCAATTCACTTGAAAATAGACAAAATACAAATTAAATTATAATAACCATGTAGTCATATGCTCTGTGTCAAGTGCAGCAAGAATTATAGATGGGAAATGTAAAAAAGAGTGGAAAAAATCTTAGCCTTTCCCATCAGCAAAGATTGCTTGAAAAAAGCCTACATTAGTAGTGTTTCTATGGAACTGTGGTCTGTTAGTATTTGGGAGGAAGAATAAAACAATAAAAGGCACTGGGAAACATAACAAATTATATAGTAAGTGATCCTTCTCCTTCAAAGCATTTTTCTCATTTGGAGAACATTGCCCTCCTGCAACTGGAAGAATCTCTCTTGCTTTAGCCAGAATTGAATCAGGTCAAAGGAAATCACTGTAGGAAACTGAGCTACTTCACTAGCAGCTTAGGCAGACAGAAAAGACTGTATAGCAGATGTTGGGGTTATTTAAAAAAAATTTAAACACATTATTTAGGGTGATCTGGTCAAACTCCAGTTCATTGTCCATGCCTCTAATTATGCCACCCAGATACTGCATGTTTGTTACCTTGTACATTATAAGCATTGCATAGTATTGCTTCCTCACCCCTGATCCAGCTGCATTTAGATGGCAAGTCCACAAAATAGTTTCAGCACAGACATTTGAAAAACAAGAAGTTTTCTTCTGTGTAGAAGTAGCTCAGGGATTTTTTTTAACATGTAAAAAGTTGAAAAGTAGTTGCTGCACTATGTCAGTATGATAGCCTAAAGGTGACAAGTGAAAAAGAATTGTCAGGAACTTCTGGCTGTGATGGAGGAGATGATAGGATGCACTGTGTGAAAGCCTGGCAGGAAATATTCCAGGGCAGTTACATGCAGAACTGGACAATTTTCTGGAAATACTTATTGTAGGATGCTGATTCGGCATTATCAAAAGATACTAAGTCCTTTGTAGTATGTACACTGCACACTGTAATTTTAAATGTCAAATACAGACAAACATTTCTTCTTCCATCACAGCACAATGCTCAGAAAGGCTTAGATTTAGTTGTCTATGAATAAAAATTAACTGATAGCTGTACAGTTTTGAATTCCCATGGAATGGTAGTTCTCAGTTTCATCCAGTGAAGCTGCTGATTAATTACAGCTACTACTAACCTGACAGAGTACAAGAGTCAAACCAGGCTATCCTCTGTGTGTTGCAAAGCATCCAGAATCTCGGTGCATGCTTGGCACAATCTCTTAGCAAAATGGCACATTTGTGAATGTAAAGCTAAGAATGTCTCAAAGAGTTCCAAAATGCTGAGATGCCTCTAGCTTGGCCTTGGGGCATTGGGAACTCTGACTTGGCCTCAAGCAAACTGGCATGAAATTAAAATGTGGTTTTTATGAATATATCCTTTCTTCTAATCCTGATGCTAGAAACTACTGATAAAATCACAATTTCTCCAGACCCCCAACCTCTCCAGATTCTACCACTCTGAAAGATTAATTTTTAATGTAATTCATTTGTAAGTATCCTCATTTTGTATCTTTTTGGGAGTGAGTTTTAAAAAAAACTAGCAAGCCTAAAGCTACTTGTGAGCAACAAAGCAATTTCACAAAGTGCAAATATCAGAACTGCCTTGTCAGAGCAGTCAGTGAAGAGTTCTGAAGATACCCTAGCAGTTTTTCATGACACTGTTTTTCTCTATGACCTCTCCATCTTTTGTCTACTTTTAGCCTTTACCTTTGTCTCATATGGTCATCCAGTAATTTTCCATAATTAACTTTTCATTTGTGATGAGCCAAATCATACTCTTTTTCTTCTGTAAGTCACACTGAAGTCAGTGGCAGTAGTTACATCAAACAAGCTATTATGATTTTGGCCTTTAAAGACAATCTTCTAAATTATTATTAGCCAGTGGACATGATGTTGTTCAAAGTACTTTGAGCTGAAATATTTCAAAGCATCTTGAAATAGATCAGTGAAAAAAAGCATAAGACCTGTATGGCACATGAAAAGTAAGAAGGGCAAGTGACTTAATAACTGGAGAAAGATAAGAAATCAGACTCAGGAGATTTTAGGATTCCTTAAGCCCAGATGTAACATGACATTTCTTTCCTTGTTGGAGTTAGTTCTGACAGCTGAGAGCTTAAGTCTTATCTTTTGGATCTTGCAAATATCAGTTCTGTCCAAGGTTTCAGCTGGGTCTTCAGGTTTGTTAGCTATAATTTCATGCTATCCTAACTTCTTTCCCTGTTTTGTAAGAAGCTCTGAAAAAAATCAGAGCTCACTTTTTTTATACAGTTTCTTTTAATACAGTTGACCATTACATTAGGTCATGTATTCCTCTTTTTAACAGACATATGTAAGGATTTACACCAAATTTGAGTCTGGTTTGGGTTTTTATTTTATCTTTTTCTTTTATACTTCTGAATATTTACATGGTCTCTGAAAAATTTTTCAGTGAGCTGTTAGTACTACAGAGTAGTTCTTTCCTTGCTCTCAGTCTGCCTTCAGCTCTGCACAGTGCTGTGCTTATGCCATGGTGGTTTCTGTAGGCCTTCAGAGAGGAAAGAGCAGATATTGACCCTTTCTCCAAACCACTGAATCAGTGCTATTCACTTTTTTCCAGGGCTTCTTACCAGACTGCAGACTGCAGCTCCCACAGTACGAACTATGTCGTCATCAAGGTCCCTCTCACAAAACATTCCAAGCTGTTTGTGGAAACTGGGCCGACTTAACCATGTGGCAATTGCAGTGCCTGACTTGGAGAAAGCTCAGTCCTTGTATAAAGATGTGTTAGGAGCTCAGGTGAGCGAGACTGTTGCTCTTCCTGAACATGGTGTCTACACTGTTTTTGTGGAGCTGGGGAATACCAAGCTGGAACTTCTACATCCTTTAGGAGAGAAAAGTCCCATTGCAAGCTTTCTGCAGAAAAACAAGACTGGAGGAATGCATCATATCTGCATTGAGGTATTTTGGCACAATATATCATATAATAAAATAGATATATTAAAGTAGGCATATTTTTTCATAGGTTTGACCTGTGTCAAGAACATAAGGCTGTCATTCTTGGAAATGGAAAAGCTTACAATTTCAAAGATAAGTAGTCTTGTAAGTCGAGCAAAAATAGTTTCAATAAAACCTGATTTTAGTAAAAATTGATTGTTCCATTGACATTTACAAAATAATCTGTAGAAATCTCTTTCTATGAATAATTTTATAGCAAAAAGCTGAATTGTAAAAATCCTTTCCACACTGGAGAGGAAGCCTAACAAGCTTATCAAAATACTTCTAATTTATTCCTTCTGTTTCTGTTCAAAGGAAAATTTAGACAGATGTTTTGATAGGGAACTTGTTTCAAACAAGGTAAGTATTTTAGGAAGAAATTAACTTATTCCTGACCAGTTATAACTGATTTAGTACATGCAAAGAAAAGCATCCTGGACACTTCTTAGATTCAGAGAGAAGTCCAAGCCTGATACTCTCCTAACACAGATGCACCCACAGGCTCTCCACTGTTTACTCTCCCTGCTTCCTTGAGGATGCAGTAATTCATTCCAGCTGAGCCCAGACACAGTTCCTCTCCAGGCCATCTCTGCAGGACAGGAGCAGCAGCTGCACTGGCTTTTCTGCTCAGGGAAACAAGCTGGAGGGAGCCATGGCACACATCACATGTGCTGTTTTATTTTAGCTAAAACTTGACAGCCAGTTCTTTTCTTTCAGCAGACTGTGGTTGTGTGTAGGAAGAACTGTAGTGTGTTTAGAATATTCATGAACAAAACTGCTGCAAATGAGTGGGAATTAACTGATGGCTGTTCCTCTGAATTAAAGCTAGGTATTTCCTTCCTCCCTGCAATGGCATCATGAGAGTTTATTCACCAAAGTCTGTCCAGACACCTCAGTCTTGAAAAGTAGCAATGGTATTGTTTTAATTCTAGGTCTTTATTGACCATTGGATGTGCTAAAGTGAGTGCTAATTTTAATAGTTCAAATAATTTAATCTTTGGGAAAATTCACATTGCACTGGATGACATCAGACTTCAGATCACACTACTCAGCATAGGCAAGTTCTTGTTACTTATGTATTTCTGTATGAAACTGTACTGAAATGTTATATTAAAGGCTATTATTACGATTAAGTTCAATAGGGAGACCTATTCTGGGTATATTTTTGATAATTACAAGTTTTTTTCTTAGGAACCTTTATGAAGCTTAACCTACTAAGAAGGAAGATCTATAATCCTAAAAGGGACTTTACTTTTACCTTCTGCCCATTGCCCTCTTCACCAACATCAACCTCACAGAGCCAGGGTTCTGTCATCAGTTGGAAAGGAAAGCATTTTTCTTTAGTTATTGATAGTTTGAAAGCAATATGATTATCTTAGTAATAGCAGTGCAAAGTTTAGATTATTTATGGAGTCCATATAAAGTAACAGCATAAAAAAAATCAATGGGCTTTGTGCATGAGTGATTTTAGTTTATTAATTTCTTAAATATAACACAATCTATTTAAACAATATTTCATAAAATCTTCAAATAACAAATGCAAATTCCTGTAGTATTTTTATTTTTAAGACCAGATGTTTTAAAATGGTTTGACAATTTAATTTATTTTCAGAATTATATTAGAATTTATAAACAACATTGTAGTAAGGAATTATATTATTGCTCCTACATGTAAAATCTGCATAATACAGTGCAATATGTTAATTTGTGTGAACTGTATTTTTTTTATAAGGTTGATGACATAGACGTGGCTATGACAGAACTGAAGAAAAAAAAGATACGAATATTGAGTGAAGAGCCAAAAATAGGTGCACATGGCAAACCTGTGATTTTTCTTCACCCTAAAGATTGCCATGGAGTCCTTGTGGAACTCGAGCAAGCTTGAGCTGTAATATTCATAAATAAAACAATAGAACAGTTGTGAAGTGACTGAGCTGGTGCTGGGAATATTGATGTGGTGTTCAGCCTTTACAACTTCACTGTAGTTCCCATGGATTAAGAACAGCTTTTGAGTACTGAAACTGCTATGGATTTAGGGTTGTTTTCTTTTTGTTGTTGTTGCAGATCTGATTTTCAAAATTAATATTTGGGCACTTCTTGATTTGTGATTCTAAAGATGATGCAAGTTACATATGTAACGTAGCAATTTATGTTTCATTGCCTGTTTGCAGCATGATATTACCTCTGTAACCACAGAAACTGTACAGTTTCTAGGTCAACCCACATTATTTTGTTCTACATTTCAGAGCACAGACCCACTTCTCAGTGACAACAGTATAGCTTAGATATTCCCTTCAGAACAAAAAGGAAACCCGAACATTGTGTTTGGTGTTTTCCTCATTCACCATCTGTGCCTCACACTGATTGATTGCTTCATGCAATTAAAAATCTTTGTGTTATTGTACGGGTGTCTGCAATCAGTAAATAAGTTTTTCTTGCCATAACAATTCCTGCCAAGAAGGTTACCATGCATAAATCACCTTTAGCTGTTTTATGAACTCTGTGGATATGCAGGCAATGCCAGAAGAGTACCTGAAAAATTATTTGCCTGACATATATTTCATACTGTAATGTACTTGCCACATTATTATTGCATTTTTTTTCAAGCTTGATCCATAGAAGGATATCTGGAAGAGACCTGAACAAGCAGTGATAAATCTTTTCACTTACTTTACACATACAGTTTTCCTATGCAAAATCACTCACAAAATCAGTGGAAAACACGTGCCAGGGAAGTGCTGGTTCTGTACACTGTCTAACATCCAAGAGCATTGCAGCAGGCTGTGTCACAGGCTGCAGTCACACTGTTGGCTCAGATATGGACAAACTTCACTGCTTGTGTCCTGCTACTTTGTTTTATAGGTTTGTTTTGCCAACTGCAGGAATTGAAATCTTGCTGTTTCTAGTTTTCTTCATTCTTAAAATGTCCTATTTTTTCCTAGCTAAACCACAATCTGAATTTTATATTTTCCTACATCTCAGCATATACAGGAAAAAGCTTCAGCTTGATATGAAGTAAGTTCATTTTAGTCTGGGAGAGTTTTTATGGAATGGAATGATTTGTGACGTATATCATGTTTGCTGCAACAAAATACAAGTATAACATTGACCTGAGATTTAAACAGGGCTTTAAAGACATTGATGCTTCCTCATGAGTTTTACTTCTGAAAAAAAACTCTACAAAGCCATGCTTTTTTTTTTTTAATGAGGGAGTTTTGTACTCAAAATAAATACTCCTTCTGTCACACTTTAAGAAAAACACAGCCTTCCACAGGGTTCCTGCATTTCATCAAGTCACTGTTTAGAGGGTAGTTTGCTATCTAAATTCTAAACTGAATTTAGAAATCCTAAGGCTCATGGTGGAAAGGCAGGATGATTTCATATTCCTGAAATATGAATCTGCTATTCTAGGAGACATTCTATTAGCAAAGCTGCTTTTGTCTTCCCATTCTCTCAGAAGGAGGCATCTCCTCTGCAAAACTAGCATAGGAATGCCAAGACTAGAGCCTCACTGGTTGCATGTCAAGATAATTGAACAGAAGTCATGATACCTAATACCCCTATTTTGGTGCAACAGAAAACAGGGCAGGCCTTCATGGGTTCATTCTCCATTTCTTTGTCCTGTCTGAAGGAGATGGAATTTTGTGTATGACATCTATCAATATAATCAGAGTAGCAGCTTGATATAGTAGTAAGGAATGGAGATTTTGAATAAACAATACTTATTCCACTTGCTGAATTATGTTATCTATCTTATTAGCAGAAAGAGGCTTGTAATGCTTTTAGCAAGTAATCAGCAATTTTCCTGACTACTGACATGGGGTTGCCTGGCTCTAAATCAGCTGATGTATTTTTTCATCATAGCTACGTCATGCTCCTAATCTCACTCCAAACCTGGATCATGCTTATTACAAGCTCTTGTATTTGTGTAAGACCCTGTCACTTGTCAGAGTATGTGCTCCAAGTTAAGAGAATTTCCACCTCTGGAACTGTAGACTTGGAAGGAATAGCCAAGGGAGATGGACAGCTACAGAATCTGAAGACAGCTACGACTGAGAGAAGTTTCTTGTTTATGAGCCTAACTCCCACAGACCTCAGTGGGAGCAGGATCAGGCCTGGTCCTTCACCTTCACAGGTCATCATTGTACTGATTTACCAAGGCCTTGGGGGGGTTAGATGTATTGGCCTTACCCTTTGTCACTGCCTTGATTATAAAAGGGGAATAACATCAAGAAAAACAGTGGAAATTCAGGGATGGAAACTGGAGAGAACTGTTTCTTCCAGTGGAGGGACACTTAACAATTCACCCTGATTGCACCAGTAATGACTCAAATAACTGGAGCCTGATTAGCTCAGAAGGGAATTAGGCTGTGAAAAGACCTTTTTTTAATTTGGGGTTTTTGTTTGTTTGGGGTTTTTGTCAAGGTCCAGTGAAACCTTTTTTTCTGATAATGCCAGGCTTCTCAGAAGATGAAGTGTTTATATTTTGCTACTAAATTTTCTCACACTTGGGTCATTTGTCAAGTGCAACGTCCCTGTTCCAGTCTCTCCATGTGCCTCTTTTCCCCTCTGAGCTCAAGCATGTTCCCATTTTATGCTGCCTAAGGCAGACAAGGCACATTTTTCTGGACTCCATTAACATTATTCAGGCAGCTAAAGGGCTCATAATTAAATGATGCAAAATATCTTTTTTTGCTTCCTCTATGCAACCCTCAAGTCGCTCCTAGGTGGGAGGAGAACAGGCTGCAGAATGAAACCCATTCCATATGATGAGACAAACCTAGAAGCAAACTCAAAAGCTGAGATGAAAGCTAACTATATGCCTTATAAAGCTAGCCTCACAGTTCTGCAAATCTGCAAAAACCCTGGGCCCATCATGTTTACACTGCAATTAATTCACCTGAATTTCATTCTGGATTCAGTTTCTTTCATTATTACCACAGCAAGCTGAAGTCTCACAGAAACATCATGAAACATGGAGATGTTTACATGATCTAGCTGAGGTACTTAGAGTAGGAGCTCTGAATGATTTCCTTGGCACTTCATTTCTTTCCTTAGAAGAAATTCCTCCTGTAGTGATCTGACTTGGGTCTGCTGGACTTAACCCTTAATTAAGAGAAAAACTCAGAGTTAATTGCTTCAATACTCAATTATTTTACCAAAGCAGTTGTCATGTTAGCCAAATTCTCAGACTGTGAAACAGAAGACTATGATTGAGTCAAACCCATTTGTTAATGTGAAAATGGAAACTACCAACGATGTATAAATTACTCAACCCCGTGTTGACATTTTGCAGTGGAAGATTTCACCTTCTTAGGAATGCAAAATCCGTCACCTTTGATAAGTGTTTTCAAAGCAGTTTGAACATTTTATGAAATGCAAATTTATCTTTTGTGAATGAGGGACATTTGTGTCCTGTGATGGTATAATCCTTAAATATCTATAAAATTTTGTCAGCTGTCTGTTTTAATGTTCCTTTGCACCGTCTTGCATGTTGTTAAAGAGCATTGTTAACTACAAAGTTTGTAGCACAGATTCAGGAATGAGTTCTCTTACACATTTTAAAGTAATGATACATTTTGAAGCATTTAATGACTTTTCTAGATGTAATCTAAATTTTAACTGGTGTGCTTTTCTAACATAAAAATAGCAAATAGTTACTAAAATCTTCCATAAAGTAGGTCTTTAATGAAGATTTTTACTAATTTTTAACACTGCATTTTTTCAGTAATAAAGACAGGTTTAAAACATGATTCTCTAAAAGTTCTGAAATGACTTGTAACTGCAGGTGTTCTGAAGGCATAGGTGATGATGAATGTCCTACCTCTGCACCTGTGGCTTGTTTGGAAAAGATTATTCCCAAAAATTGAAGAGTAAGAGAGAGGTGCATTCTTGGACTGATACCATGCACCTTATTTCTACCTTCCATTTTGGTATGTAATTTTCTATAACAACCATCTGTCTGAGTCACTGTGTCCAAAATGAGGTGGAGGGAGAATGTTAGGAACTTAGATTTAAGAGGTTAAAAAATATATCCCAGTCCCTTTGGGACCCCTGCAGTCTTTGAGAGGTCGGTGGGTGTGCAATACTTGCCGTGGCAGGAACTTTAAAAGAAAACACATACCTGCACTCTTGAGTTTGGATGTGAAACTTCATTATGTATATGAAGCTATGATAAAAAATATCCTCTTAGTATAAAATGGCTACTCTGTAGATAGTGAGTCTTGACACAAATCTCAACTGAACAAAGAACAAGATTAAAAAAACCACATGGTGATGTTTCCATGAAGAGCCTTTGCATATACATGGAATGTGACTTCATGCTAAGACACTGGTGTAGTTACCCCAGCACAGACATGAGCACACAACAGGAGCTGGACACAGAGCTATTACACAACGCTGATATTTAGCTGATTGGAATGCAGCGTAATTACGTTGGGACAGTTTTTCACTTCTGCCATCATGAGAAACATTACTTTTTCCACTCAAGAACAGCTACAATCTCAAATCTGCATACTTACAAGGAAGTCCTGTCCTAATTGGCCTAAGATACTTGTTCCTTTATATACAAAGTAATCATTATCACCTAGCTACAGTAGAAAGATCTAGTAGTTTCTAATAAAAGGCCTGAGGAACCAACTATGTTTATCACAAAACGTTCTTGGAGAAACCCAACATTGCATCTCACATTTTCAATCTTCAGGGGAGCATCTGTGTATTTTGTGCATAAGGGCACATAAGTCATGACTTGGTCTCATAAAACTGGATGCCTGATGGAATGTGACCAAGTCCAGTGCTGTAACGTTCAAACTTTAGGGGTTGGATAGGATTTTTGTTGTGCTGGAGC
>NW_008684694.1:0-494 GCF_000695815.1 Acanthisitta chloris | reverse complement strand
GGGACACCCCAAAACCCAAGGGAGGGGAGAAGGAGAGTGAGGCTGAGGGAGGTTGGGGAGGGTTTGGGGGCTTTGTGTGTGTGAGCCCAAAGAACCTTTGGGAAAGGAGATTGGCCACATATGTGGGTGAAATCAGAGCTTTTAATCTTTGTCTTGTTTCCTGCAGAGCAGCAACACCCAGAGAAGACCATCTGTGTGCAGCAGGTAAGGTCTGTTGTTAATCCAATGTGAGTCAAAACTTCACTTCCCTCAAATAAATATTACCCATTGGAGCATTTGTGTTTCCTTCTGGGTTGCTGGTTTTTTCCAGCCAATTTTGGACTGGTTAAATAACCTCAGCAGGTGCCTTTCCCCTTCCATCTCTTTCCCTGACCCCCCGTTTTTCTGCCTCCCCCACAGGTGGTGATCTTTGTGAAGTCAGTGCAGCGCTGCATCGCCTTGGCCCAGCTGCTGGTGGAGCAGAATTTCCCAGCCATCGCCATCCACCGCGGCAT
>NW_008684693.1:31592-56856 GCF_000695815.1 Acanthisitta chloris | reverse complement strand
CCTAGGTTCCAAAACCAAAAACAAATAGCTTATTTTTCAAGCAGTCAGTCCTGGGCTGCCCCCGCAGTGAGCTGGTGAAGTTAGGAGTCCCCCCGAGAACTCTCGGGACGCGCCAAGGGAGTCCCAGACTCCAGCAGATCCTGCAGCCGAGCAGAGATGTCCTGCCGCGGTCGCCAAACTGATGCCGAGAAAAGGCTGGAAAAGAACTACTCCCAGACTTGTATCTCAGAGGTAGCAGGTATTTATTCAGCGCTGAGCACAAGGGGAATCACTCCACCAAACTTGCGCAACCAGGGACAAAAACTTCACAGTTTATATGCCTTAAAGAACTCATACATATTCATTATTTCTAGGAATAGATGGTCATTATTACAATTAGTTCTTGGAAATCATTATCATTATCTCCTCCTTCATCTCCTCCCACTTGGCATTAGTCCCACGGTCTCTGGTGGTCGTCCGGGGGTCGTCGGGAGGAAGGCCGATGGTCTTCATCAGCTTGACCTTTGAGTTTGGCACATACTGCTAGGTCATGAGTCCAGCTGCATCTAGTTTTTCTTCTTTGTTTTACACTACCTAAGCTAAAATAATGCCCTAAGTTCTACCCTTTTCATGCTTAATAAACTAAAACAATTCCTTATTAATCAGCCTTTTTCTTCTTGACTATTCAGGTGCTCTCTATTTGACTATCGCCTATCCTACTCTTCGCTTTGACTATTCGATTCTTATTATCAGCTAGGCTGGTTTGTCTAACATCAGCTTCCATCAATGGATTGTATTTTACGTTTTTATATTGTATAAAAGTCATGTATCGAATTTCTATTAAAGGTAAGTGATAAAATAGCATATGAACATTCTCTGCAACAATTAAATGCAGCCATTAAAGTCACATTAGGTCGTTTTTTTCTAAGACTGGATGGTTCCTGTTTTCTGAAGCTTTTCCAGGAAGTTTTAAAGTAGTAGTTTACTTTAAAACCATTAAAATTATATGCTAAATTCCTACTGATTAATATTCCTCTACTTAGGTATCATATTAACCTTTATGTTCAGCATCGTCCTGGAATGCAGCAGTCCTTTTCACTGTCACCTCATTCCAACTTCTTGTGTCTTTTCACTGATCTTCTGTGTGTGATCTTACATTTCACTGCATTAAAATATTAAGGTTCATGCTCTGTGTTCCTCTCTGGTCCCTCATTTCTTAGTGCAACAGTTAGAATAACACCTAAAATAAAAACAACTGGAATACCCTAAAGACAAACCTCACAACTCTCCACATACTAAACCTCCAGATCAGGCCACTTTGGGCTGGCCCTTTATGCTCCCAAGCATCCACAGTCCAGGAACAGATGCTCAGATACACATCCCTGTCTAGTCTTTCTTAATGCTGTTTCATGGACCTACTGACTACGAGTTTGTAGAATCCTTCTTTGAAGTTAATAATATAACTAATTCCAACAGAAAATAGAATCAAACGGAATTTACTTTTTCTTACAATAAAATGTGCAAAATTGTCCCAACATTTATGTACCTAAGTGAGCTAACTGTGTGAGGAAGATTGTGAAGTACAGTAAACTCGTACAGTATGAAGACCCATTAAACTAGATTTGCTACCTGAAAAAAAAAAAAAAAAAGAAGTAAATCTGATTACAAGGCAGTGTGGTGTTTCAGAGGAAGTCTCTCCATCTCTTGTGTTTCTGTTCAGAGGTACAAACAACCCCTTTATATATGATTTAGAAATCAGGGCTCATCTCTTAATTTTTGCCTCTGTGTTCCAGACA
Organism: Acanthisitta chloris; assembly: GCF_000695815.1. Taxonomy (NCBI): domain Eukaryota; kingdom Metazoa; phylum Chordata; class Aves; order Passeriformes; family Acanthisittidae; genus Acanthisitta; species Acanthisitta chloris. Next base: position 55,081 of record NW_008684693.1, on the reverse strand, counting down.
GGCAAGTGTGGAAGATCTGAGCAAATAGGAGAACAGCAATTCACAGTTGTAGAAACAGCTTTAATCCCTATATCCTGCTAAACAGAAATTCACCTTACAGATGTAAGCATTGCTTTTAATATAAAGTTGAACCAACATGTTGATTGCGTTTCATTCAGCATCACGTCAGTCTTCAGAGAGGGTAACACTATTACTGCATCATTTTACATATGGGAGAATGAAAGAATAGGAACAGAAGATGCCTTGTTTAAGCCTTATTATTGTTCAGTGACAGAAAAGAACCCAATGTTTTCTGCTTTTCCTATTGCATTCCCTAAAGCTGATTAATCAATAAAATTTTCAGAGCAAGTTTCACCACCTTCCTGGGAGGAGGGATGCCAGTGGAGGGGCAGCCATGCTTTCCAACACAAGCTGATGATAAGTGGTAGCTGTTTAATCCTGTGAGCATCTCTCTCTCTGCTGTAACTATTCATAAATGTTCCAAATTCTGATACAAGGCTGGAACAAACCCTTTCATTTTATTGAGCACCTTTCACACCTGCTGCAGAGAATACAAATAGACTCAGAAACACTGCTTTTAACTAAAGAAATCCACTTCTCACATCATTAGCATTCAAGAACTTAGAATAAAGGAGAACTTCCTTGATATGGTTGATAATCAACACATTTGTGTGCTTCAGCTCTCAAGGAGAGATGAAATTCAAGTCTACCATGGCCAAAATAAGTATGCCAAATTATGTATAGTTTTTTTTTAATGGAAGGTAGTTTTATTTAAAAAAAATACAATTCTGTTCAAAAGGGAAATTCTGGCACTGGAGAATTAAATGGAAATCCCTGCTGAAGTTAACAGGCATTTTGTTTTTCATCCTTTATCTGGCCTAAAATCTAAAAAACTGCCTAAAATGACAGCAGGAACAACTTCAACCTAAGGTAACAGTCTTAAGTTTTCATGCACAACGCTGTAACAGTGGAGGTCACAGTCTCCTAAGAAACAAAGAGGGATACTTACACCATTGAATTTCACTGCATGTGGAAATTATTTATGTTGCAGTCAAAGTGAAGCCCCTTCCAGCAGAAGATTCTCCAGCAATTATCATGGAGCTAGCCAGTCTCTAGCTCTACAAACCATTAATTGAACAAGACTCTTTTTTTTTTTTTTTATTGACCAGTGTCTTCACAGCTGATTGATGCCTAATCTGATGCAGCCCCTGCTCAATCATCTCCTGCAGGCAAATGTGGTTCAGCTTTTCAGATGAATGAATCTGAAAGCCAATTGTGATAGTATTGTAAAATGTATTGTAATAAACTTTTCATGCTTCAAAACAAAAATAGTTCATAAATTCACTTCCAGAGTTGAGGGTTTTGTTGGTTTGGGACATCTTTTGTACAGGAGCTGTAAGTGACATAATCACTTTCTAAAGCACAGAACTCTAGCCATAATAATTATAAGTATTTTCATGCATCTTATTTTTAAAAGTTACAGAAAATTGAGCCTAAAAATGTTAATGCATTACTAGTAGTGATCAAGTTGTAGAAATGCTTGATTTATCATTCAGCAATATGCAACATGTGATGCAGATGATGTTTTACAAAACACAGGGTGTGTAATACCACTGTTACAAATCTGATTTCTTGCCTTTTCTGATTAGCTACAGAGTATTTAATGGCAATTGAGCAGCTTTTGCCTTCCCACTTAGGAACAGTTTTAGACCTGCTGTGAAGAGCAGTAGAAGCTGCCAGCTTCCCCAGCACACTTTGGAACACCCACTTTACAAATATCCTACCAATGAGAAATCTAATCCCATTTGTTTGGTTTATGAATTTATACATGCTTATGAATTTAATAATGCTGCTGCTGCTGCTGTGTTCTCTCTCCTGCCCCATGAAATCCTACAACAGAGTTACACGACCTGTCAAAGCATCACACAACCAACTGGTGCTCTGTTGGAAGGGGTTGAGCCAGTGTGCTGTTACACAGACTTTGTGTATGTTGGTCATGTCAATTTTGTCTCGTGAGATTGTTGTCTCTGCATTGTGTGGAAACTCGGTCAGTTAGCTCTGTTTCCTACAGCAGAAGCTGTTCTAATCATCGATCACACTTGAAACACAACTAGAAATAGATTCCCTCAAATTGAGTGTTGGTGAAGCATCTGCATTTTATGTTCTTTCTACACTTTGGTGGTGCTTTGATTTACTGCTTCCCATAACGAAGGGCATTGTGTAATAGTTTGTACAGTACAGAAATTGTGTAAGGCTAAAATCTTAATGTAGGACTCGAGGAATGAAAAAGAAGAGTGGAAGAGGCTGCAAGGTAGCAACCAATGACAGGCACTTAAATAAAGCATACAGAATGAATCTCTGGATGTCAGTAAACAATTTGCATTCTTACAGTTGAGGCTTAAATATCATGCTTAAAGTTAAAAAATCCCAAACATACCAATACCCAAAACCAAACTGAACTGGAGCTTCCCAGGAAATAAGTTGAACAAGGTCATCTCCATTTTTCCTGATGCTAGAAGCTGAAACAGGGTTGAATTTCTAATACAGCAGGCCTGCAGGCTTTTATGGAATTTGTTAGGGTTTTTTTGTCATTGTTCTTAAAAGGCAACATTGTAATTGCAAATACAGTCATCAAATAAAAATTATTACTACTACCTGCATGTGTTCTTTCACTGTCTTGAGTACCTGTATGTGCTTGCTTGAGAGTCTCAGCAAAATCTGCAATCCATAACAAGAAGCAATCTGGGGAGAAAAATGTACATAGCTGCTAATAAAGTCTGCCAGGTTTAGAGTAACAGTTTTCTGACATGGAATTGCCAGACCATCTGCAGATAAGTTTTGAACTATTCTTTACTATTCCACTTCTCATATACAGCATTAATAGATTTCTGTTCATTTCCTATGTCTTCTGTAGTTCTTAGCCCATTCCCTACCCTCTGCTCTCCCCAAACAATTTTCACCAAAAAAATGAAATTAACAAAAAGGTCACAATCTTTGCTCTGCAGAGGAAGCAGGAAGGTGCCTGTGCAGTCAGAGGGCTCACTGCCTGCCTTGTTCTCAGGGCAAGGATCCCAGCTTGGGGATGACATGAGTTTTTGAGATTCTTTGTGGGGGTGGGAAGGCTGCAGGACTGCAACATAGATACCTTTGGCTGTTGGTTTCGTGCACTGTGCACAGCATCCTTCATTTTCCAGAGATGTGTTTTCACTTTAGTGCAGGAAGGCAGGGGATGGCCTGCTTCTCCTCTGTAAATTCCATGTATTTTATGCCACTGGATCAGCTGCAAAGCAGAAATCCTGATCACTTGAGCCTACATTGATTTGCTGACGTGTAGATCAGAAGATTGTTAAGTGAAAGAAGTAGTTCAGCATTTTTCTGATGACCTTTAGGATTTAACCAGCGTTTTTGAGAAACTTGGGCAATACCTTTATTCTGATGTTGGTCCAGAGGGATATGGAACTACTATTTGTATTCTATAAGGACGAAAAGGCTGTCTAGGACAGAACAAGAAACAGCCTCATCTAACCTTATGCCTCAGTGTTTTATCTTGTATTTTGGAAACAACCAACATCCACTGGCCTGGTGGAGAGAACTAGGGAACAGAAAATGCTGGAGCATCCAAAACAAATTTTTGCAGCAGAAAGAATAAAGGCAGCATTGGCAATGCTGGCTTTAAAGATTCTGCACAACAATATTTAGGGGTTTTACATTATAATCTAAATATATTTCTGTGAGAATAGCAATATCATTAGAAAAACATCTTGGAGCTTCCTCCAGTTTTTCAGAGCAGAGGACCTCTGGTTTGCCTTGTCTTGGAGCTTACGATTTAGACACAAGTATTGTGATGTGGCACTGCAAAACCTGGACTGTCTGCATGGTCATCACTGCACTCGCTGCTGTAACCCAGGCAAAACAAGCAAGGGACACCCATATTTGGCTTTGTACTTAGCTGTAGACGTCCTGTGTATCCCCAGACAATCCCCTTTCTCCCAGATTCCCATATGAAAAAATAACAGCATGTTTTTCTAAACCCCATCCCCTCCAAGGTAATGTGAAAAGAAGGGCCATGGTGTGCTTACCAGCTGTGCTAATGAAAGGTGAGTATTCCCTTATGGGTGGTGAGGAGTGAAGAACGATATGTTCTGGCAGATGCTGTGTGGTTACACATCCCAGATGACCAGCAGGATGCTGAAAATGGTTTTGTCATTGAATCTGTGACATCATTTCAGTTACTCTAGGAGGCAAATAATGCTTCCAAAAGAATGAATGGATGCATGCCTAGGACTTGGATCCCAGTGTGTCAGATACTCCACAAATGAAGCTTGGATCAAAACCAAGCTCTTTGCAAGGCAGCTGAAGGTCACAGTGTCACCACATCTCTGAACACTTCCAGAACCCTGTTGCAGTGAAATGCTCCCTCCTCACTATTCCCTGCCCCTCTGACCTCATCAGAGGAGTGCAAATGGCACAGCCCTGTGTAGTGAGCCAGGAGGGAAGAGGAGGCAGCAGCCACAGCACTGTCCTGCTGAGAGCAGGGTTGCCATGTGCAGACACAGGGTCAAAGAGAGGGGAATGAGCAAAATCACTTGTGTGTTCTGATTGGGTTTTTTCATTTTACAGTTGGGTGTCTGTCCTCCAAAAACCCTGCTAAGGACACTGGACAGCATTTATGTGCACTGCTAGGTCACAGCCTGCAGCAGGCCCTGCCTAGGGAGGCTGTTACCAGGGATGGCAGGAAGCACAGAGGCCTTCTGTACCCTTGGCCTGCCCTTCCTGTAGCTCAAAGCAGAAGCAGCACTGCTGTATGGAAACATGAAGACAAGGCTTTGTAGATCAGGAAAAATCCATTTCCAGTTTGTTTCAAATTACCATCTACTGATTTTCTCACATTGAAATACAAGATTTAGTCTCCATAAAAGAAGGGATTTTTAAAGGTTATGGCTCAGTTTGGCAAGAATGGGTGGAGGACAGTAGGGGAAAGAGAGATTGTTCTTAGATGAAGTTTCAGACACAGTGCCGTGTTTTATCTAGAAGATGAAATGGGCAAATTTCCAAGTGGAAAAAAAGCATAGAAAAAATCCTGGTTAATGATTCTGGCCTTCTTCAGGTGAGAGCATAGGGAATCTTTGGCTTCACAAGTGCAGGAGGAAGATGCTTCCCTTGCATATTACCTGAAAGATACACTGAGCTTTTCAGTGTTAAGTCCAACATACATCCCCATGCTAGAAATAAAAGCAGATCTCACCAGTGAGCACGTTGGTCAGAAAAGCTGAATGCACCTGGACTGATTAATTTTCTTCTTTCCATTCTCACTCCATGAGATCTTCATGGGGGAACATTTTCTTCTTTCCATTCTCACTCCATGATATCTTCATCGGGGAACGGATCAATGGAGAGCTTGTGTATGACTCTACAGCCTCTTGTATATGCTTTCTTCCCCATATCCTGGTACATCAAACAATTTGAAGGAACAGCTCGGGGACAAAAGCCTGGAGTATTTCTAGAGGATCAACACAGCTACTCGCTTACCTTGGTGGTGGAACAAAAGTGAATCAGGTTTAGACAAGCAGGTGTAGTGCAGGAGGAGACCTTACCACAGGGCTGGGCCATTCTGGTGACTTAAATTCTGGCAGTTTATTGAAACTGCTGGGCTTTTTGGGGGGGCTGAGGCATTGTTCTTAATCTAGAGAAGCATCCCAGGAGACAGCTCTGTCAGTGAACTCTGCAGCATGCAAATTCTCGTCTCCTTAAACAAAAACATTATAGCTGTGTAAGTGGCCTTTTCCCACCACTAGTCTTTGAGGCAGGAAGTTATAACATGAGCTACTGGAGTTCAGCTTTGAGAGAAGAAAGGAGGGAAACATTCTGACCTAGCCCTTGAAAGTTGCCCACACGAGAGAGGTGCTGGTGAAAAAAGCAGATGGGGTGTGCCATAGAGACCAGAAAGCACAAAAGTCAGTCCTTCAGCAGACCTGGGGAAGTCTCATAGTGGCACGAGAGAGGTGCTGGTGAAAAAAGCATATGGGGTGTGCCATAGAGACCAGAAGGCACAAAAGTCCTTCAGCAGACCTGGGAAAGTCTCATAGTGATTTCTAACACACAAAGGCTTTCTGAAGGGTAATACTAGTAAAGAAAAACAGAGAAAACCAAACAAAACCCCACCACCAAACCACTTCCTGCTTTGAAACCACTCCTGCAGATCCTTTTTGCAGTCAGTAGTGAATGAAAGTGAAAGTACTCTTGCTGTACAATAATCTCTTCCTTGCTCCTTGCTCAGGGAAAATCACCTCCTAAAATCAGGTTTCTAATTCTCTGTACAGCCCAGTTCTTCCTCAAGGTGACCTGGAGACAGAGCAATGAGAGAAACCAACTTTGGCAGTTCTTGTGGTATTGGTGCTCAGAGAGGCTCCCAAATGGCAGGACAAGCACATATCAGTACTTCCCTACCACTGCCACCTGGCCAAAACCAAGATCCTCAGAAAACATTTGAAAAGCAGGAGAAAGTGTGCTTTTCTCCCATGTCAGAACCTGGTGATATGCTTTACACATCTGTAAAATAGGCAAGAGGAAAGAAAAAAGGCACCTGTGTTAGACATTGCCACACTTTAAATACTTGCTTCCAACTATGCCCTCTAGTAACTAATACCATACCCTAGCACATAGGAGGGAGTAGAGCAGAGACACACATCTGCACAAGTCAAACACTAACCACATAAACCAATTAATCCCTCTGTGTTACCTTAAGGGCAACACACAGGTCAGATCTGCTTGCAAGTACCAGAAATTCCCAGGCTGGTTTCTGTAATGCTCACCCTCAAGTATGCCCTTTCCTACCTAGCTGTGTCTCTTCTACACTGTATTTTCTAATATTGAAAAAAAAACCTTTACAAAGCCTCTTTGCAAGAAATCCTATGAAAGATGCATTCACCATGTTATGAGAATCTGACATATCAGTAGTTATGTCCAAAGTGCCCACAGAGGAACTGTTGAAAGGAATTGAAGCTGTGCTATGTAATGCAATTTTAGTATTGCCTGGTAGCAAGGGCTGCTATACCTGAAGAGAAAGAAAATATTACCATAGGCTCAGACTTAAAGTTCCTCCTGAGTTAAATCACACTGACTATGAGTTCTCTCCATGGGCAATAAAAAAAAAGCCCCAAATAAGCAGCCATAACAAGCAAATTACTTTAAAAGCAAAACCCTCAAGCTCCATGAAAGTGAATACAGTTGACTGGGAAAAGAAACAGTTCCTCTTGTTTGTCAAATGAGGTTCTTTCTCCCCTGGTTTGCTGCTGTTGCTGCAAAATGCTCTGACTTTCATTTTCTTCCACACGAGGGGGGAGTTTGGTGGCTGTAATCCTGTTCATCCAGATGGCCTCTCAGGGTTTATAGGCATTCCTTAAAAATAGAAGAAACCTAATCCTGGTTCAGGTAATTTAAAATAAATTTCTGCAAAGCTGCATTGTTCTTCCAAAGCTAACAGGCAATAATTCATGGCTCTGACGTGAGATGGTTGGTTTCCTCTCTTGCCTTTCACAGACACATTCCTTGCTCTGTGTTGATACAGGCTGTTCTGCAGTTACTTGCATCTCTCCTCTTTCACTTGATGCTATTTTGTTTGCAGCTAGGATATTGATTCACATGCAGATCCCACTGGAATCACTAGTGGCACCTTATTGCACAGCTGGGTACCCACTTGGCAGTAATAATGAATGGGATGCAGCACCATTCTCAAACCATTACAGGTTCATAATCCAACATAACTTGGAGCCAATTTAGTAATGTGACTAGCTGCAATAGCAACTTCCATGAGAAAAACCAAGCAGACAACTAGAGATTGTTATACACAATTGCCAGATCTGCTATGTAACACAGCCTATGTACCACAGCCTGAGCTAGTCACCAGATTTAAAGCCCAGGCTTTAAATGTAGCTGTCACAAACCTGTTGTCTCCAAAGTGAGATATTTTGGGCTACAGCTATGCATCTTGGCAGCCAAAGGGCACCTGTGTAACTGCTGCTGGTCCCTGTAACTTCTGATTGCACTTTCACTGCCCATCTTCTGACCTTACCAGTGACAAGTCACGAAGCAGCAATCTGTCCAATCTGCAGTGTAAGAGAACTGAAGATAACAGCAAATACCATATTTTTGGAATTACAGCATTTATTGAAAGATGCAAAGGTTAGCTGATACAGCAGGAAAAAAAGCAAGAGCCACCTCAGGCATTGAAAGTGGAGTTGCTCAGTTTAGTGTCTCCCCAGATGTATTTCCTCAGAAAATACATCACTCTCTGGGTTTAATTTCCCATTGCTTCTAATGAACACACCATCCTCTTTATTTAAAGAGCCAGTGGTAGGAAATATTAACTGCACCTCTGCTTGGACACTGCCAAGAAAATAAATGTCATGTTATATATAGCCCACTGTCCTGAAAAGCTCACAGGTGCTGGAACCAGCAGCACCTTCTCCCCACTGGGGAAGCCAATGTCCCACACCCATGTCCAGCACACAGCCTTCTGCTGCATCCCAGTGCTTGGGACTGCTCCAGTTGCTGCAGTGCTCCTCTGAAAAAGTACTGGAGCAATAAATACTAGTTCTAGTAACTTGCAGGATTTCAACACGCTGAAAACTATATTCATCTGGATACTAAAAATACCTTCTCAATTTAACCCACTGTTCTTTTGAAATGCTGTTTGATAACTAGAGGGAAAACAATGAAAGACTTCCAAGTTTTATGTATTTTATTTACAGGCCGCACAATACATTTTATATACAAATGGCTTAAAATAACAAAGAGTAAGCAAGCTGAAGCATAACAGTTTATTTTAAATTAGGTTGTCTTGAAGTAACTCCTGCAATAAAGTATTCTTCACCCTGATAAGCAAAAGTTAATTCACTTTTAAGTCAACCCAAGGTTCCATTTTTAAATACAGAATTCATATCAATTTTTCTGGTGATTCCTTAAATTCATGACACACTTCTGCAAATAATGAACATCCCAAAAACTATGAAGAAGGGAAATAGCCAAAATTTCCTCATGTAAAAAACAGTGTAACAGAATAGGCTGGAGAATTGTTGCATGTCAAACACTTGCGTGTTTTATTAATGAAAAGAAGAACGCAAGAAGTACAACTGAGATTTTTCTTTCTTGGAAACAAATTCATGGTCCGAGATCTAATTTGCCCACAGAAAAGAGGTATCCTATATTACTTCAGTACTTCAGTTTTTACTGCACAATTATCTATTAAACTCAACCAACTGTAAACTTCACCAAAACTGAAACTGTCTCCTGCACCAAGCAAAAGGAGAAGAGCACTCAAAACCATAAGAACTTACAACACGGCACATATTGCCTCTGCTTCTAGAAAGCACCTTACACTACCATGGGATGGAGAAAACGTAACATAGACCACGTTTTAGGGAAGCATAAGAAAATAGAGAAGTTTGCCATTTTAAAATTATTTTTTCCAAATAGTTATATTAACATTTAAGGATACATGTATTTTTGCACCTCTTCCCTAACACTGCTCCTTCTGGTCAGGATGACTACAACAACTAGCAATCCATAAAAGCTGTTTCCTTGTCCTTTGGCTGAATTTAAGCACTATAATAGTCTAAGCATTTTAAGTCCTGGTCATAGCAGTCCAGTTGGGCTCCCTTCCTTCCTCTTGGTATGGCTAAAGACCACTGAATATTAATAATGAAGTACTTGCTACTTGATAGTCCATTATTACAGTATTTTGCTATGTTTATTTAGAAATACAAACACACAACACTTACTTTTCGATGCAGTGTCCAGGTCTCTGTAGCTCACTTTGGAATTGCAGCACAGAAAATGTAAACCCAAAGGAATGAGGGGGAAAGTAACAAAAGCCACAGCTCCACAGAAAAGTAACGCGGTTTTCAGAACGTCTACTACTGCATCAAAAATGCAAGAGCCACATGATGGAAAACACCAAACTAGTACAGACTCTGAGTGGTTTGCTCCAAAGGATAAAATTCTGTCATAAGCACCTTGTCATGTGATCTAATTCAAAAGAAACACTGACAGGTAATACACAGGTCTGGTACAAATGAGTGTGGACCTCCCGTCCCTAGATCCAGCCAGTCCCCAGGCACTGAGCTGCCCAGACACAGCTCCAGGGCAGGGAAGCACAGCTGTGGGCAGCAAATCCTCCTGCCACACACCCCAGGGGCTGCCCTGAGGGAGGAGGGCAGAGCTCCTTACCCACATGCAGCCTCCAGCAGCCCAGGAGGAAAGGCTGTTAGCCAAAGAGCCAAGAAGATCCCCTGGGTTGCAGAGAAGGTAATATCTTCAGAGTGATCATATATGGAGATCTGGAAGTCAACTGTCTATTGCAACTCCTTCTCACTTTTCACAGTCAGGATTACTTGCACTGGAGTGGTTGGTTGGTTGGTTTTTTCCATGGCCAAAGACTGAAATCCATCATGGTGGAATGATGTATCAGAGTACTCCAATTTACACATGCAGAGGAGACTAACTTCTCTGCATTAAATGAGGTGGACTAAATGACTTGAAAATTTACCTCCAAAAGGGAAGCAGGAGGAGGCACAATGTCCTCCATGCATTTTTGTATTGCAAGTCAATTCATTTAGTCCTCTGAGATCTACTCTCCATTTGAACTTACCTGCAATTTTACCCAACTATCACCTGCAGTTACATGTGAAGTGCAGGTGACCCCAGACAGCACATTTTAGTGAAAGTAACTGCCTAAAGGGCTTTCAGTCTTTTGCTTGATTCTGAAAATATAAAAAGCAATTCATTTGTATCTCGGTGGGGCTGGGCATTTCAGAGATTAGTAAACAGAGACTGACAGCTGACACTGTCCACATCTAAATGACACTAATGATTTTTGCCTTTGTAATTTTACTAGGAGGAAAATGCTACAAGGGGTGTCCTTACTCAAGGAAAACTATCCAATGCACTGCCATTCACATGAAGCTTTTATTTTTCTGAAGCACAGGCTATTCAGATCATAATGGTATTTTTCTGACCTGACTGCTTTTATCTTCAAATTGCACAATTTTCTACTGTGTCTAGTAAAGGCAACTGCCAGACTGGTAGGGACATCAGCAGCAGCAGGACTCTCTCTCCATTCCTCATTTGCCAGATTCTCAAACACTACATAGGAAGCGAAGTGAGTTTCTCCATGCTCTACAAGGTGGTAGTTAGCCATATATGAACCAGGATTTTTGACTAAAACGAAACACCAACAACTTTGGCTTCTATTCTGAAAATCCAAAAAGTCACTGACAAGACTACAGTTGTAATAGTGTAAGTAGAAATTTTACTTTTAAAAAGTAATATTTAAACACTCAGTTACATAAGGTACCGATTTGTCAACTGGATAATCAGTTGGAAAATTGTTTCCAATATGGGCTTCAAAACATTCTTTTACGTACAGGCAAAATATAACCATACCTCCCTCTCTGCAGGAGAGAGACCACTTGTTGTCAAAGGAAGGAAAAAAACATACTAGAAGTTGTACTTAGTGTGAGGAGTGGCTCTTGGTAAGAGTTTTAACTACAATCATTTTATCAGTTGCTCAAGAGAGACTCAATTCCAATATTAAGATGTTCTGTGGAACAGCAGATATAAAATCAATGAATTGGCACAATCACAGGTTTACAGAGAATTAGAACTAATGTCAAACGTTTTGCTGTTGCTTTAAATACTGGTCATTTTTTCCTTTGGTTACTTCCTATAACGCAGTACTCGTAGTAAAAAGACAACAGTGTCAGCTTTTCACACAAAAAGTAATTACTGTTGCTGACATTTAAGAGAAAAAAACTATCACTTGGTAAGGACATACAAAGTATAATTTATTTGGCAGAGGAACTAAAACACTTACTACAACTCCAAGAGGGAGCCAAGATAAAACTACACTCTTCATTCTTCTCCTCACTTTCAATGTTTCTCATGAAGTTCAATTTGGAAATCACGATTTCATCAAGGTAAGATTAGGTCTCTAAGCAACTGGCCCACGTGAAGTAAACAGCACAAGGTTATGACCTGCTCGAGTTCCCTATTATTATCTGAATTCTCTTGTTAACTACCTAGGTTTAGGCATTATGTTCACACCAATCTATGAAGCACTTCCAAATTTTTGCAGACCTTAAGCTTACACGTTAAGGCACTTACCATTCAAGTAAAACAGTTTTTATATAAACAAGCCTGGGAGATGGAGAGAACATTTTACCAGAACATCCTTTTTTTTTTTTTCTTCAAAGGAAAAAAAACATTGACCAAATATTTATAAAATTTTGCATCAAGAGAAAGGTTGTGTTTTATTATCTGAAATGAGCACAAAGTACACCTTCCACAATAACACTGAAAGCAGTGCAAAGACTGACAGTGACCTTTGACTAAAGGTAGTTCTGTAAAAAGAAAAATACCAAATAAATCAGTGCCCTGCTTTGATTGTTGTAAAATTTCTTTCTTTTTACATAAAAGTTGGTCCAAACTTACAAAAAAAGCACAAATGTGCATAGTTCAGAAGATCTGAAAGAGTGCCATAAAAAGCTGATGTCCCTAAATTTAGCATCCACTTAAAACTGCCAAAATACAAAATAAAATTCAGAACTAGTTTGTGAACATGTACAATCAATTCTAGTTTTCAGACAGCATGAGTTGTAAGCATTTTTAATTTTTTCTACTGTATGCAAGACCCTTTTCCACATAAAAATAAAGCTGTTTAATTAACATTATTCAAGTCTGTTGAACTGCTGCTTTAAACTGCAGCTGGGGGGGGGGGAAGTTTTTCCAGATAAAAATGATGTGCCTGAGGAAAAACAGATACTCAATACGGTAATCCTCTGCCTCGCCCTCTCACTGCAGATGTGCTAATGTGTCCCCTGTATCCTTGGGAATAGCCAGGTCCTTGGGCAGGAGAAGTCCAAGTCTGTCCATGCATGTGGCTGATGCCACTGGGATTTTCCTGTAAATTACTTCCAAAGCTATAGTTGTGCATCTTTGTCGGCAAAGAGTGTGTACTCTCTGGCCCTGCGGAAGTGTCACCGCTGCTCCCCAAAACAGAGATTGGACCGTGGCTGTACTCAAACCTATGGTCTTTATCTCCACTAAACAGCATGGGGCCAGTGTTGAGGTAAATGTCTCCATACCCAGTTACTGAGCTGGGAAAGGATTCGGAAAAGGCTGATGGAGGAGGGGCAGCACCAGAGTGAGATGAAGCAGTACTGTAGTTATCCAAAGACTGAATATCTGAGTTTCCTAGGAAACTCCTCCTCTCTAATACTCCTGATGATCCGCTTCCTATTCCATCACTACTGCTGTAACGGGCAGAGGAGAAGGACGACGATCCAAAGTTATCCTTGTAGTCTGGGCCTGTTACGTAGGAGTCTCTAGCCTGATAATCCACACTCGTTTGTACTGGCTCTTCCGTCGTCGCCTGAGCTTGATGCTGAGCGAGCAGCTGCAGAAGAGCTGCTTTCACTCCTGCATGGGGATCTGTTCCTGAAGAGTTACTTATAGGCAAATGCTGATTCTCTGTCCGATAATCAAGGTCTTCATCAGTGAGGGGTGGAGGCTCCGGGGGCTCAGGGGGACGCTGGTCCGGAGGTAAGATCCGGGGGCGTTCCTGTTCGGGCGTGCGGTTTAGGAGTCTCATCTCAGACTGCCTAACCAAATCCTCTTGACCTAGGGAGATAAGAAAGAAAAGCTCTGGAATAAAAATATACAGTAACAGTACCACAAAGGAAAGGGCTCTCTCCTGGAAAAATACAGATGTTTGTTACATCAATTCTCATGAACTTATTAGCTAAATTTTTCAGTAGTTCTACAGACTATTCTCAAGAACAAAATCTGGCAACAGCTCATTTGCCTTGGGAGTGTGATGCAGGTTTCTCCTTGAAGTAAGAATACCAGGCAAGCAGCTAAACAAAACCAGTACGAGTTCCTTAAAAGAAACCCCACCAAAGCAAAACTCAAGCAACAGAGAAACACTAGAGAATTCAAAGAGGGATCAGGAAAGATTTGCAAATAGGGATTGAGGGACAAAAGACCACCCTTACCAAAGAACAGCAAGACTCAAGATTAAAAAGTCATGGACAAAAACAGCACACCACTCAAAAAACCCAACCACTCAACAACCACCTCAGGAAACAGCCACAAACCATTTCAGATACTTCTTTCCATTGCTGCAAACACCACAATGCAATACATAAACCACCATACAATAAAACTGAAATAGCAATAAAAAAGATGAACAGAGCTCTAAAATTTGAGAAGACTAAGGAAGCCACTACTATACCCCACTGGAAACCTTTAGCCATGCATGTGACACTTACAGAATTTGACACTAATCGCTCTAGTCAGCTTTAAAAGCAAAATAGGCTGTACCTAAACACAGAGTCAAAACTGACAAATTCCATCTATGAATCTGCTACAGAAGTCTGTCTCCACCACACAAAGCACTAAGAAAACCCCAACCCCCCAGAATAACAATAGATGTAACTGTTTCATCTCGTGTACCTCTTAGCATGGAGATCACTGTTTGCTCTGTCTGCATGGCACCTGTTAGACACAAATGCTATGATCCAGACACAAAATGTGACAAAATCAATTTAATCTCCTATACTCACGCACACACATATGGTAAAGACATTAATTCTCTATCCCCAAACTATTCCATCTCCAGTGCTCAAGGTATCTGCTGGTTAGGAACAAAGGCCATCAGTACCTGCAGATGTATACAAGGATTTGATCAGATGTGGGTAGCCAGGTGCTGGAGACTCCACGTCGTCCCGGCTGACAGATGCAGGCGTGCTGGGCTCTGGAGGCTGCCTGAGTTGTAATGACATTTCATTTCCTGATCCGTTTTCCTTCTCCTCCAACACAAAATCTTTTTGCTTTGTTTGCTGAGCTTTTATTAACTGAGACAACAGAACAGCAAATGCACTCTGCACAGCTGCCTGGGCAGCGTCAGTCTCAGCCTTAGGCTGACTCAGCTGCGGAGGCCCAGGAGGCTGCGCGACCATCGGCTGTTTGAGAGGGTCCTGGCCTGGCGGTGGTGGTGGTGGTGGTGGTGGCGGCGGCTGCTGCTGCTGTTCTGACTGTTTTTCACCTGCTGACAAAATTCCAGCAGGAAGATTTATTTTATTTAGTTGCTGCTGAGTCTCTGGGTTTACCTTAATATTCAATACTTGGGCAAACTGTGCCAAACTAACACTTGTTTTAGACTGTAGCAGGTTTAGCAGGATTGCCACTTCATTCTGGTTTAACTGCTGTCCAGTGCTTGTTTTTGCTAAAGACAAAAAAGGTGGTTTTAAGTATTATTTAGAACGGGCACATTTCAGAAACTCAAAAGAAAGACTAATCTAGCATGGCTGACACAACTGGCAAAGCATGGGTTTGAACAATGTAGAAATGGAATGCTTTTACATATAAACTGCCTTTGGGGGAGTTCCTATAGGAAATGGAACAGTAAGATCCAATACAAAGAATGTGACTTCCACAAGAAACACACATGCACTTGGACAGATGGAAAAACATCAAACTGGAGCTCAATTTTCCACAATACAACTGAGCTGGGGCTTAAGGCCACCTGCTTTTAGGCAGCTCAAAGATTTCCAATTCCCACAAAATTTCCCATCTTGGACATGTCATATCCCTTTGTTAAAAAGAAGCCACCTGCAAAATGCATTTCCAGTCACATTTTGGCTCATTCTCATTCAACATCTGGGTTCTAACACCTGCACAAGCCACCAGGCTCTAGGTAGCCCAGAAGCTCATGGTATAAATGCAAAAGCAAGTGCTGAGTTTGAAGGCCAAGAAGTCAATCACTCAGCAGCAGGAAATATGTGCTGATATACAGTTTCTTCAATGAAATGGAGTTTGCCACAAACAAGAAGAGATTATGATGATGCAGGGGAATATAAGGAAGTCAAAATATCAAAGTAGTTTCTTAGCTTTAAACACTCATTGTGGCTGTTTATTTTGAAAGAAGTGAAGCAGCATGGATTTCAACATGCCCTTTAAGCAGATGACTTAGAGATGAATCAGTTAAAAATTAGAAAATGTGTGTGACTGTGTTGGCAGACCCCTGAATTTTTTTTAACCCAGATCAGCATGAACACATTCTCTCCTCTTCTATCCCTGCCATCCTACTAGTTCACCAATATAATAATTCATAGCAAATTAAAAGACATGCATGAAAAAAATGGTAACACACAAAAATATTAAGTATGTACCTTGCAAGACCAGCACAGCTGTAAAGTGCTGCAAAACCCACAACCCACTACTCTACTTGTGGATGTGCACCAGAATACAAGAACTTGAAACCTACTCAGGCAGGATCCAGGCACTTCAAAATATTTATAGAAAAATAACACCACTTTTTATTTGGCAATACAAAAAACCAATGTGATTTCTAATGCCTTGTACTGCTGGCTCTCACTCAGATGTCATGATTGACCGTTGATTTCCTCACACCTGAGGATGGTACACTCAACACAAACTTCTGACTCTCAGTGAAAATTCACCAGAAAAATGCCAAACAGGGAAATTAATCTATCTATTCCACACTCTTTGGTTAGCTTCAAGTTCATTCCAACACAGCTCCTGTTAAACTGCAAGATGCAATAACCAAAGCTACCATTCATGAACTGGAACATGAGCAATTGATCCAAGATGTTTTTAATCTCTCCTTCTGGGGTGCTTAGAAACAAATGCAACAGTTTCAGTTAAGTCATGCATTTGTTCATGGAGTTAAATAATATGCCTTACTAATTGTGTTATCTAAGGTGCATTATGACTTCCAGAAGTGTTTTAACACAGAAAACACCTCTATGCTCCACTGAAAATTAAATTGTCTTCTTTTCTACCTAGATATATGTTTTTCTACATACATATGGGCAAACAGCAATATAGCTCTGAATGATTCCTTCTCTATTTGCTTAGTTTATTTTGCATGGTTAGTATTAATGACTACAAAACAGTAGTCTTTCATCAGGCTACCTGTTACAAAAGCATAAAGATCCTTTGGACTCTTCAAACTTCTAATATAGCTTTCACTTGCGAGGGGAAAAGGGCTACAGAAAGTCATTCTTGAAAATGCTGCCAAAACTTCAGCCTAAACATATGGAGTAGCAGAAGCTCACAGCTGGCTTACAGTGAGAAACCAGATGAACAGGAGCAAGAGGCAATAAACTGCAATAAAATATGATCAAAATAACTATTTTCTATATATTGTTGCACAGAATATTTGGAGCTCTGCTCTACTGCTCAATTAAGAGCTGATTCAAGATGGTAAGTATTAAAGAATTTTGAGGTGCTATGAATGCATTAGCTGTTTTTCAGCTGAATTCCTGGAACTGTGCTATAGGATTTATGTTCATTTTGCACAATCAAAAATAGTCTAAATTAAACTTACTAGATATCAATTTGAATGTTACTCTGCATACTTCTACATATTGTGAGAGAACTGTTACTGAACTGCTGAGTAGCTCATCAAATGGTATCCATACAGGAAATCATTACTTTGTATTTCTTTATATCATATTCCAAAAACTGGTCTCAAGCAAGATACTTGAGTTAAGATTCAGAATTAATGGCTGTGCAAACTACAGAAGTAGCTACTTCGTGTTACATGAGGTTCAGGGCAGTGGGGATGTTCGTATCTATTTTTTTATTTATTTTTTTTAACAATTTTGTTCAGTCCTAACAACTTCGAAAGCTGAAGACTAATGTAATATGCAGAGAGAATCTGTTTCATTTGAAGTGATGACTGTCCTAAACTCTGCCGTCTTATCAGTTTGTCAATACCAATAAAGCTTCTCCAATCTATGGAGATTGTAAGGAACTTAGAACAGCCACTGGCTTCTGGGATCACGGAAGAACTGTAGATGAGCAAGAGCTAAAATCCCCTCAAAATACTGAGCAAGTTGCTCTGACCAGATTTAAAAGTTAGGTGGAACTGAAAAGGAACACTCAGCTTCCAAAAGCAAAGATAAACCTTTTGTAAGAAAGATTTAACTTACAATACTGTTCCTCCCTCAAGAATCCAGGAGACGCCAATACTCTGCAAGTAACATCTAAAATTTCTAGAGGTGCAATCCAAGTAGAAGGTAATTATAAGAACTGAAAATGTTACTGACCAAGTGCTACACTAGAGCTGCCCTGAGTTTTGAGTTGGGAAGAAGTTTGCATGCCTTGTGGGGTGTTGGTTCTGCTCTCATCCATGCCTAGAGACAGATCCTTCCTAGGGACTTTAGCTGCTGTCGAGTCATCAGTCATGCCCATCTGCTTCTGTCTTCTGCGTTTCTTACTCCACAGCTCATGACAATCCTGCCACAAAGGAAGGCTGCAAAGAATGATTGGAGATAATCAGTTTTATCCCAGAACTAGTTTTTTCTTAAGCATACTGGTAAAATAAACACTTAAACTATACATAATACACCTTCTCAACGATGAACCTACTGAAACTCGAAAATACATCAGCAAATACTCAAAAGCCAGCAAAATCTCAGATCTGCTTTTCCTCTCTGAAATCTCTTCAATGACCGCCTATTTCAAAAGCACAGGTCCTTCTGGCAGAAGAGGGGAACATGTATCTTAAACTGAGAATTCGTTGTCTTGCATTCACTCTCGTGAAAAGCCTAATTATTTGTGTAATTCAAGGCTTCAAAATCAGTCCTGCATACTTGCTATGAAATAGAATTTGCATAGTAACAGATAAAGTTATCAATATGAAAGTGGATTTTTTTTCAGGGTCCAGCTGATCAATTCCTTCTGTCTGCTTGTAAAAGTACTATGGTCTCATTAGGTCAAATATTTGTCCACAGAAACAGACACAGCTATCTAGTATTTATAGTGTACAGCACAGTCTACCAAGAAAATAGGGGAAAAAAGAAAAAAGTTGCATAGATAAGTTGCATGAGTAAATAGCACTTCACACTAACAAAGCTGGGATACTAGAAAGGACAAGAGATACACTGGTCCTTTAAGAGAGATAAAAGTAGAGGCAAAAGTCTCCTAAGGAACTCATCTGTCACCAATTCTGTCCTTCCACTACAGTTCCCTGCAGGCACCCCAATTCTGATTTCCTGAGGAATACAAAAACTCATTCACAGATAGTGGAAATACTGAGATAGGCAGTAAAAACAGTGTTTTATGTTTTCCTATTACATATTAATAACTGTGTTAGCAGTTCTGTCACCCAGGAACATGGAAAAATTAGGTGACAGATGACAAGAGACACTGGAAAAGCAATTATGACAACTGCTTCCTTCATTCTCTCCCTCCACATACCATATCAATGATCTGCCAAGTATTTTCTGAAAAACAACTGGATGCAACAAGAACGCATTGTGAGAAGTCTCCTACAGTCCTTGCAATCACTGCTGTCAATTCGTTTGAATGAACAGCTATTTCTTCCCAAAAGAGAACTTCAGTCTTTCAAAAGAATAGTCAACACTTTCCTGTCCATGCTGTCAGAGGTGAGTGTGGTTCCTCTTAATTTCCAGAAGGACAATCAATGACTAGTTTGCTTTGAATTTCCATGTATCAGCTTCTAGAATGTATGCATGACCACGTTCCTGAAGAAAAAAATAGCTTCTTCCCATTCACTTACTTTAAAATGCACACAAGCAACATCGTGTACAAATGGTTCTGAGTCTTTAGCCAACAGCTTGAGACTGCTGATTTCTGATTCTCAGACAGTGATATAGTCATATTCAGGCAACAAACCCTCTCAGCCTCATGTTTCAGGAGCATTTGCCCACAGAGGCTGTGGATTCTCTCTCACTGGAGATACTCAAGAACCATCTGGATGCAATCCTGTGTCATGTGCTCCAGGATGATCCTGCTTGAGCAGGGACATTGGCCCAGATGACCCACTGTGGTCCCTTCCAACCTGACCTATTCTGTGATTCTGTGTGACAACTGTGTGTATGTAACAGGTAAGTCTTGAAAGAGTTTTAATAAAATCCTTAAATAAACCTCTTAACATTTTCCCCAGTTGGTAACTAATTAAAAGAAGTCACTACAGGCTGCCTGGAAGGTTCAAATTTCCTCAAATAACATTACATGTTCTATGGCCTGACACCTATCTTGAGGAAAAGAGGAGACCTGCAGATTCTGGAATACCTTTTCATTGCCTTCTCCTCAGGGCCTGTTCCAATACGATTTGTACTGATTAAAATGAGAACTATGTCGCTGCAAGAATTCCACTGGACACTGCACTACATCTCCTCTCAGAGAAACTGACAGGAAAAGCCCTGCACAAAGTATTTCATTTCTCCTGCCTGTGAAACCAAAGACTCTTACCTGGCTCAGGAAAGAATTTACAGTATTTCACTTTAACACTCAGGTGCCTTTGCATAATTCTATACTCAGTGTATATACATACTATCGAAGAAGGCAATGTAGATAGCCAAAGAACCTCAAAACCCTTGGAAAAAGCAGACACTGATAAAGGGCAATGATGTTTTTTTAAATTAGAAACACTCATAGAAGAGTATTTTCTTTAAAGGTCGTAACTCAGTAACTAGTCCTAGGAATAACAAATGAAACAATTCGCAGATCCTCACAACCCTTGCTGTCAAGGTGTAAGAGTCACTCAGCTGCACAACCATTTTACTTCAGAATCACTATTCAACAACAGCATATACCAACGTTTTTGTTCTGTCACTATCTACTTTATCTGAAACACAATGAGTTTAACAATCAATGCATGTTCACATTTCAGAGGTAAGGACCATTATACCAATGGAAACTACTTACTCCGGAGGAGGCATTTTAGATGGCTCCACGTCTCGCAGAAACTCACACTGAAGAGCTTGTTCAGCTGTGCAGCGCTTGCTGGGATCCAGAGCAAGCATGTAATCAAACAGATCTAATGCAGCTGGTGGGATGCTACAGGAGGGAAAAACAAAACAATCACATTTTTATTTCATGCACTTGCACACAAAATTCTGATTTCAATAATAAAAATTTGAAACTTTAATAAAAATTCAAAAAATAAGTCAGTAACTGAGCATTCAGAGCACTCAGAGAGCTTACATACTCACAAAACTCACTCAACCTGAGTGTGGTAGTAAGAGGCAGAGAGAAACTTCACCTTTTACTACCTGTACGTCCATACAACCCAAGTTTTCTTTGCATTGTTTAAGTGCTTGAAACATTGTCCTTACAAAAAAGCACCCCCATGTTTTTAAGTCAAGACTATATTGTTACTTTACACTTTGGAATTTAGCACCCAGGGAGTTGCACTTTTAATTGCTCTGTGGACAATAATCCTATTGCTTTAAAGATACTGGTCTCATTAGTACGAACAGGACGATGCATTTCTCCTGAAACCCACAGTACCCAAAGGAGGAGAACAAACCCTTTAAAATAAGCTTACAGCTGTTTTCCATAACTTTCACGTGTGATATTTGCACAAAACTACTCCAATGGTAGTACTTTAGAACATACAGTTGGGATAATTCCTCTGTGTTGTATGAATTTATGACTCAACAGACTAATGTTAGCCAGACTATGCATTTAGCTGTAGCCAGTTGTACTAATAAAAAACAATTAAGTACTCTGAGCTGTTTTTTGGACAGGGGCAACACACAGGTGTACCAATCATGGAAAACAAATGCTTCCTTCAGTGAAAGCTGACAGGTGGCTGAAATTTTAGTGACTTCTTTCCTCTTCTTGAAGCTCCTATTACATAAGGGTTAATACAAGCTCTGTGGGTATCTCACGGGAAGGACAAGAACCTAAAGCCTATTTTCTTTACATTCAATCTATGTTCATTCTCCAGAAAATACTGAAGTTCATTAAGTCTCCAGAAAATCTTAATGCTATTACGATTGACTAAACTAATTCTTCATCCTTACAAAGCAAACTCTTCTCTCAGTTTTCGACGGTACTGCTTCTTTGGTTTCATTGTGTTGAAATAAGCTAATTTTATAACATCAGGCCACACTGCTGGACAAGGACTCCCACAAATTCGGCTGTACCAAAAAGAAGGGAAAAAAATGGTATGAGATCCAAAACCACAAGCGAGCACAGCTGTCATTTTATTCTTGCACATACAATGAAAACCAAAATAATTTTCAATTTTAATGTTCAAGTTATTTTTAGCTAAAGTTTCTCTAATGCCAGATGCTCAACACCATTAAATAATGGTGAATTGTCTACAAAAGGTAATCACTCCACACAGACTAAATTTACTGTTTCTGCCTCAGCTCAGCCCACAAATACTCCACACAAATGTTTTGAAAAACTTAACCAACTTTGTCTTAACAGTACTCTGGGTACTTGACTTGAAGTGGATAGTCCACATTTAGAGTAACTTTTACATCCTAAGCTCCCAATGCCACTGAAGAAATACACCAAATTGCTCAAAACCAATTTTCACGGAGAATTTATTTAACACTGAAGACATAAGGGAGGGAAAAAAAAAAAAAATCTTAATCAGGTCTAAAGGCAGAAGCAAGACCTGACTACTAGAAAATCTCCTGTATTTTTTTACTTCAGTTATGAGTTTTACATCTCAAGCCTCAACTGTCTCCAGAAATAGAGCTGCCCACAGTCTTAGTCCTTCCCCCCGTCCCCATTTTGTTGAGTCAAGGACAGCCAAGCAGAGGTTGATCAACACCACACTTCTAGGCAGAGCTAAACAAGCATTTTACCATACATGCAAGGCTTCAAACTCTGATGCAGGCACTCACAAAAGGGCGCTTTGAAAATTCATTTCCCCAGTTCAGCCTTCCCATCTATTAGATTTAAACAGTTAGTGTAAGAGACTAGTTATGCCCCAAATGCTATCTGACTTTATGCTACTTGGGGTATGTAACTTTCAAGAGGGGGGAAAAAATTTCAAAAAATCTCTCTTCCTATCAGAATTTACTTCAGTTCTATCTTCGAATACTACAGCTAGAAAGGATAAATGTAGAACTGTTGACTGCAACTTGACTGTAGTAGAGATGTTGATAAAACTGATATATAACATTTAAACAGCAAAAAATGCATAGCATCAATGAAGGGCAAAAATGAGCTTACAAACAGAAGCTGCTAGCAGAAGGAAATCACAAAATTCTAGTTTTCTGTACCAGAGGTACAACACAAAGGAAAAAAAAAAAAATCCAAGTGACTCATTGTGATGTGCTTCAATGCCATCTAGTGCTCAAAACCAAAAATTTCCCAACTTGAGAGTTTAATTCTCCTTACACTGAAAATGACCAGATATGCTTTTGCACCTCCCAAAAACTTCATTTTTCCAGGCCAGCTAATAACACATTACACAGAAACATGCTACTGTTCAATCTGTTTTGAAAAACATCTGAATATGTAACTTTGCAATATTTTTAGTAAGTTAATTTTTAAAATAATTTTGTCAAGTAACGATGACCATTTACTGTTCACCTTCTGTAAGTTTTGTAGGACTCATCCTCTTTTCCCCTTGTTTCTGGGAAGAGGACCTCTCCTCATTTACAAGGCCAATTATGATATCAGAATCA
>NW_008684693.1:636-31561 GCF_000695815.1 Acanthisitta chloris | reverse complement strand
AAAAGATGCTCTTGTTCCACTGCATTATATGCATATCATTCCATGATTTATTGAGAACAAGGAGGGAAACAGAATTTTTACCTCCATCAAGTGTCTGGCAGTTTGTAAGGGAACAGAAATATTCCCACAAAATTAATAAAGCCCAGGTGTGTATGTGGTAGGCTTGAAACAAGAACTCAGGGCCAGCAGCATGCCAAGTACCTATTCCTCCCAAATCCCACTTGCCCTTATTATTGTCCATGTTCTCGTTTCGATCTGTTTCACAGAAGTTGAAACATCGTCTTTAAAAATAATGGGCATTTCAATTACTCTCTCTTTATGACTTCAGTAATAGGCAACTCCAGCTGCTCTACAAAAAAACCCTCTCACTAATCAACTGTACATTGCTAGGAGCACACAACACAGAAAACCTCCATGCCTGTGCAAAAGTCACTTGCTTTGCATGTCCCTCAAAATCTCTGACTCGGGGCAATAACTGAGTACTTGCAGAAGCTCAGTGTGTTATCTTTGATTTTAACACTAACAAAAGAAACCTGTCAGTTTATGAGGCACCTACTATGTGGCAGTGCTTGCAAAGTTACCTTATGAGTTCCAGTTGAGCAAGTTCTTGATTTGCTTGAAATATTGGCTTTTTTGTAAAAAGTTCACCCAGGATGCAGCTGTAAAACAGTTTTCCATAATTCCATCATTACGGCTTTCAATACAGATTGATAGAAACATTTAAAACTTCTTCATGCCTTGTTTCTATCCTTTGCTACACTTCTGTCCAAACTCTTACCCACAGCTCCAGACATCGATAGCTGGTGTGTATCTCTCTTCTCCAAGCAGAAGTTCCGGCGGCCGATACCATAAGGTAATAACTTTGTTGGTATATGGTCGGCTGTTGGGGGGAGGAAGAAGAGAGGACTATCATTTTACTACGTTCTCATTTCTGAAAGAGTGATACCTTAAGGACTTTACTTCTGTGATGCTGTACATTCTCTTAATTTAGTCCTGCAAAGTTGCAGCTGCACAACAGCAAACACAACTGTCTGACCTAGCTATAAAAGGTTAGATTGAAGATATAAATAATAATCACACAGCCACCTTGATGCTATGTGAATTCTGTATCTCAATTATTATTCAGATACTAATACTGTATATTTATCTCATTGCTAGTCATTTCAGGAACAGGACCTGCTTGGATAAAACCAGTAACTTCCGGGCAACTATTGATTATTAGCGTACTGTTTGTAGGATCTCTACAAGAACATTTTAAAAAGAAAAAAGTCACTTTTCCCTCTTTTAGCAGGAGCAAAAGAGACAAAGTCTCTTTCTGGAACTACATCCTTCAACAATTTCCATTTCAAAGCCTGGAATGCTTCCAGTATCTTCCTACATTTCACAACACATTTAATTCTCTACAGCTCTAACCAGAAGTTTTGGTCACTGCGAATAATCCTTTCCACCCTCTCACTAAAGGAAGGATTTCCACTATCTTAGACACACTTCTTTTTTGTGCACAGGCTGAGATACAGTACCAACAGTTCAGAATGGAAAGCAGAAAACAGATGTTCAGTTTTGGTTTTGTTTCAACCAGGGTGTTTTAAAAGTGATCCCAGAATCCTTTCAGCTTTAATAACTCACTCTTCCCAACACTAGGTAACTCCAAACAGAAAGCAGAGTAACATTAAGTGCAGAGCATGAACAACTGTAGAACAAAGTCCTGCAAGCTCTTATAACATACCAAGTGGTACAGGTACCATTTCTGCAAAATCATCTGAGTCTTTTTTTTTTTCCTTAAAAACTCCCCAATTCATTTGGAAAATGCAGTATGTTTTGGAAACTATCCCACCATTTATCTTATTTATCTGTGAAGCAAGAATTCCTCTATGAAATGTTTACACAGTATGGACTTTCTCTACACATACATTGCTCATATATATTAATGTATGGTGCTTGTTATTTGAACAGATGTCTGCTCATGCAATCTGTCATATCTCCTACTCCAAACATGCTAAATCCACCAGGATAACGTTTAAAGGAGCACAACTACAACAACCAGTGGGAATTTACTTAAACTTTTATTTCCTCCCCATTATGTTCCTGCTAAATTCTGTAGCCTTTTAAACAGGGTAAAATTCCAAGCAACAGCAAATCAAATGCAAAATACATCAATTTAAATCATCAGCTATTATACACTTGTTGGTATACGTTAATTACACCTGTTACTGCAGGTCAGAAGCTACTTAGAAAGAAAATGAAACAAAAGAATTGTCAAAAATCTACTAAGATTCTAATTAGCCTCCCAAGATCAACTGGCAATTCTATTAGCTAACCTAATTACATTTCAATCTTGGTTTCATTTAGCAATAACGGTGTAATAATGTTGCTGTTTGATGTACAGTCAAATCTGTTATTTGCACTATAAAGACACTGAACTTCCAATACTTAATGAACGGTGAGATTTACAGGCAAAAATTTAAAAAAGAGACCTTAAAAAAAAACCAAAAACATAGTAAACTAGAGGGGGGATAAAACATTAGGTCAGTTTGGTGCACACTGAAAGAAGAAGGTGGGGTAACATCAAACCTTTTTATTACACGTACATCCAAACTCAAATATTAGTCAGCAGCTGCTTAAGATTATCTTACCCTGCTACTATGCTCAACAGTTTTAATAACTATACTTAAGCATATTTTTCTGAAATAATAGCTCAGAAGACAGTGAAAGTAATGCTATCAGGCTGAACACCAAACTAAGAGCTACGTGAGAAAACAATCATCCCATAAAGCTAACATCATGGATATTATTTCCCAAATTAGGCATGCAGTACTCCAAGTAACCGCAGGTATTCAACCATCTCTGTATCCAACCACCTCATCTACACTAGTGAACATTCAGCTTGAATTTTGAAAATTCAGTTCCACGTGACAAACACAACATTACAAAGTAAATATTGAAAGTTCTTAATAACAAACTGTGCACCTGTTTCCTAGGGTATGTGCATAACGAAGCCAAGAACAACAGAAGCACAAGTCGCAAGAAGTTTCAGAATAACTTTTATTTAAACTTGTATCTCTCTTTCCAGCAGATTCAACAGCACTGACTGCCTAAAGAATACAATGAATCTCTTCAAATCTAAGGTTAAATCTTACAGAATTTAATGCTTAATGAACAGGAACTGCATACTAGTTTGTGTCAGGAAAAAAAAAAAATTTTCTTTCCTTAAATAAAATCTTCCATATACTAACAGAAAGTATATACTTTAGGTTACAAAACTAGAAACTTAGGACTGTAACTTTTAATTTTCCAATCAATATATGGCCACACTCTACAGTTATTTATCCAGAACACCTGGAAAAACAATACACTTGCACAGAGGCTTTTGTGTTTTGATGTAGTGTAAGACAGCACGCACTTCTTTCAATTTCCTAAGCAATTACTTGCATTGCAGTGCAGTAACATTTCCTCTAAACAAAACAGTCTTCCGGCCCTCATAATAGAGTCAGGCAAAAAGATTAAACTTCTGAATGCTTCTGCACAGTATAATTATATCTTACCTTTCCTCAGAGTTGTACAGTCGAGCAAGCCCAAAATCTGCGAGCTTTATCTGCCCTCTGGTGGAAAAAGCAAAGAATTATTCAGTGGTTAATCCTGTTAGGATTTCCTCCCCAAAATCAGGTGAAGTTTAAGACTGAGACAACTGGAACTAATCTTCACCAAATCACATTCACGAAGAGGCAATGCAATCTATGCATGTCTTCAGTAAACAAATACACTAACTTACTGAATAGCAAAACCAAGCAAAAATTAGGTTTGCTCATCAAATGGCATTTACCTCACTGGATGTTAGTCAAAATTTAGGCATATACTGTAAAGTATTCAAGTCAGTAACTGTAGGAAAAAAACAGAGGGAGGAAACTGCTATTTTGTCATGCCTTACTGCTAGCATGAGCATTTGTACAAACAACTATCAGCAGTCATAATTCCTTCTAGGAAGCCATCAAAGTTCTGCTCTTGTAAAGTTTAAACACAGCCCTTTAAATCAGGGTGACTGACAGATAAGGATTTCTATTTTTGCCAGCAGCCAACTTGCTGAATGACACAACCCCTAACCCATTCTTGAGTTTTCCCACATATGAGGTCAAGAGTAGAAGATAGAGAGCTCTTGCCTGGCAGTTCCCACAGCTAAAAAGGCACTGCTCAGTGACCAAAACACCCCACTATCTATAAAGCCTGGATGATTTTATAAAGCCTGGATGATTTAAACAGAAAGCTATCTGCAAGCTTCTCTAATACATGAATGTTGAACTATTACATGGGTTTTAACTTTTCTGTACTGATGAGCTTTTTTACTCCCATCATTTTCAAATACACGTTACTTTATCAAATTAGAGCAAGACTTGCTGATGTGCATAAGAATGACTATTTTCTGACAAAATATACAGGTTATACTTTCCATCCATTTTTCTCCTCAGATGTCTGCTCAGATTTGCTCTAACACCATAAATAAATAACACCATAATAATAATAAATAACACCATAAATAAGTAACACCATAAATAAAGGTTCCCCTGAAATTTACATGTTTACTCTTTGAAGAGGGTATTTGTGGAAGGTAAATGTCTTTGCTTAAAAATTCATTGAAATTGCATATGTAAAAATTACATAATCCATGTGTTTGGCTTCAGGCTCTAACCAGTAATGGGATTTTAGAAACACTGGCTTAAAATTACTTAGATCAGCCACACACTTTTCCTTCTTCCAGTGGAAAAAATAAATCTAACGATGCTCAAAATATATCCTCTGTAAAAAAAAACCCAAACCTCTCTGTAACCTGGATTGGAGAGAGCACAGTAAAAGAACAAGCCCTTCCTTTACCATAATGCACTCTTCTCTACTGTCAGGTTACACCTCAGCTTCTGAGCTCCCAAAGGTGCACAGAGACAACACTAACCCTGGAGATTAGCAGGCAATAAGATTAGGTGTGCAGGCACAGGGGGTAATATACAGGAATGTGTACATCTGTTTAAGAGTCTGTATCATAATCTGGCAAGACTGCAGTAGCATCCAGAGTTGAAAGCAGTCTAATGTTAGTTCACTCTAAGGGGAAAATGAGGGGAAAATGGAAAACTTAATTTGGAGAGGGGTGGGAGAAAATTAAGGCTCTACCAAAAGAGACCCTTGGTCCATTTTGCCCAGTATCTCATCTCCAACAGCAGCAGCAGATTTTGGGGGAGAAGATGTAAACCTACTCCCTTTGGAGTTCATCTTTCTTATACCTAATGATCACACACAATCATTGTGTTAAGGATGCTAAAAGAGGTGTTCCTGTCCATTCACATTAGAAGGTGTTAATGACCCTGTCCTTGAATATATCTTATCTTTTTGAATCTCCTGACACTACCTGGAAAACCTCCTGTGACAGCAAACCACAAACTATCTGCTCTGTAAAGAGACTTTTTTGCTGTGATAAACCTTGTTCATATAGTTGCTCCCTGGATTCAGTACTGCAGATTTTGATGTACAACAGTTTGTAATGAAGTCATCCACTACTTTCACACCAACTTCTTATTTGCTGCTGTTGTGCACTGAACAACAGTATGATTACTAATATGATTTGTCATTACAAGGAGTTAAAACATTAAGAAACAAATTCTTCTCCCTCTTTGGTTACATCTATAACTGCCAAAGGCCTGTTTGAACATGCCTGATTGAATATTCTTTAAAGCATCATCCTGCCTGATGAAGATGAGGACCTCAGTATCATGTCATGAAGAACCAGCCTGGCCACACTTCATCGTGAAATGAGATGGCAAAAAGAATACACATCAAACACTGGTGTCCTACAAGTCTGTTTTAATGTATTTGAAATGAGATAATTTCCCCCCAGTACTCTGACCTAAAAGACTCAAGTTTTAATCCTGCTGTTTTAACATAGATAAGTTTAACACGCAGCTGCAGGATCCAGTGTTAAGCAGGAACATAACCATTTTACAAGTGATTTTAAAGAAACTAGGCTATCTGAGAAACAGTTTGGCTAATGACTCAAAGCAGGCAAACTGTGAAGATGAAAAGAAGGATTTAAAGACCTTGTTGACATACAATTTTTGTTACATAGTTTTAAGTAATATCCATACCTATTATTTAGTAGAATATTTGAACATTTGATATCTCTGTGCAAAAAGTTCTTCTTATGGCAATAGGCCAAGCCTTCCATCAGCTGTCTCATGAAAGATTTAATATGACTCTCATTAAAATGAACCAAGCCAGATTCCAGCAGTCCCATCAAGTCATGGTCCATATATTCAAATACCAGGTAAAATGCACCTAGGAAAAGAAAGTGAAATGGTAAGAGAAACAGAGAAAAACCGATTTCACAGCAGTCCAAAGCATTGCTGCTGCCTACTTTTAAAAGTCAGAACTGTTTTTCATACAACTGGTACATTTTATGCAATACTTATAGCTGTGCCTCATGTCCAACAACAGCGATGAAATACAGTGCAGTAAAAATGTTTTCATAAAATTGCTGTTCCATGTAAACAATTATACTAGTCAACTGTTTGTGAAAACAAACAATGCAACCACATGGTGCTTTAATCTTGGACATGGTACCCTCTCTGCAGCTCCCAGTCTTCATTCAATTTATTTGAAAAAAAATAGTATTAGTTTAAAAAGTCAATATTCCTTTGTAAAGTTTGGGGAGAAATCTAAAAATAAATACGTACAAGCATTATTAGTTCATCTGTCGTGACTCAGTGACTGATTTTAAGATTTCTGTGTAACTGGGTCAGGAATAAGCCTGCGCTACTCAGACTAAAAATACCCACACGACAGGACAAAATGAGAAAGCAGAACTAACCTACTACCAACAGCAGCTCTGCGAAGAGGGGGTTCATATTTCAAGCTGCCACATGCATAAAGCACAACAGAATCTGGTCTCATCTCACATTAGCCAGTGTAAATCCACAACTAAAACTATTCCAGCCAAGGCTCTTTGATATATAACTCAAGAGAGGAAAAGCACTGAGTGCTTCAGAAACAGCACTAACCAATCTCCAGCACAACCTCTGCCAGTGCAATCTGTTCTTTCCCTTCTTATCTCTGACGTGACAGTGCAGTCCCTGCAGAGCACTGGTGGCAATGCAGAACTCACATTCCAGTGGGTCTGTCTACCTTGCATTTTCAAAAAGCTTCCCCTCAAAGCCACCTCCACAAATAGCTTCTGCCCAACAAGAACTCACTACAGGTTCTTGTTCCTAAAGCAGAAGTTTCAACTCAGAAACCAGTGAAAGTCTTGGAGCAATAATGACAATCAGCTTGCCAGAACCCATACACACACAAAGCCACATTCAAATGATCTGACTTGCTTTTTTGCATAGTAGCTGAACAGGTAAGAAAGAATGCCAAAATCCACCTGCCATTTAATATTCAGGAAATAGATTACTTGTATGGTAAGTATTAAACTTTTAACAAAGATCAGCATAGATCAGCTAAACCACAGGCCTAAGGCACTCAAGAGTTCATTGTTTTTAATTTAGGTCCTTTTGTCCTACTCTATGTCATACAGAGGAAGCAAAGTAGTAACCATAAAACACCCCAGCTGGTGTGTACAGAGGAGGTGGAGCAGGAGGTGAATCTAGCAGGCACAACACAATCCCATCACTTCAAAAGGAGAGAAGGAAGTATTAAGAGCCATGAATAACCAGAAGTCTGCTGTGTTACTACTTGTATAGCTGAGTTCACCAATGCAGTTCACCAGTTCAGCATGGAAAGCACAGAGGCTCCTAATCTTGGTCTTTCCAAATAAGATAGCTGGCAATCTGAAGCTAGGTCTACTTCACTGTCAACTGCTCAAGTATGAACCATGACATATTTTTTAAATGCCTTCAAACAAAACAACTGGTATTAATGCTGCAGTGCCAGAATAACCTAGATATGCCCTTCAGAGAATGTCAGCTCAACAAATCTGAACAGAAGTGATCTTGGTATCTTCTTGCTCTGGAATACAAAGGAAAGTTAACTCTGTCAGCAGCTGGCTGCATGTGCAGAGATGACAAGGAGAAAGACTGACTGCAGACCTGTTTAGTGAGAACAACTGAACACAGTCCTCTTGTTTACATGCAAAGTAGCCTCCATGCCTTGAGCAATTTCCTGCTCTGTCACTAACTCCCGGGATTTTTTCACTGCTATTTATAACCAGCAATCACAACTGGTACCCACATGCAAGAAGGAAAGCTGACAATTCAGACAATTCATAAATACAGCAGAGTAGTGCCTGAAAGATGACATCAGATTGTTTATATTCTCTGCAACTCTCATTAAGAAACATACACAACAACAGTATAAATGCAAAATAGTCCTTCTATATCAGATCAAGAGCAAATGCACAGATCCACTGCACTTCTGCATTCACTGTCTATTTACCTACTGCATGTCAGACAGCACTAGAACTTGTTTTAAAGGTTTCAAAAAGGAAAACTGTTAAAGCTGAATCTTCTCCATTCATTATGAGAAACTGTTAAAATTGGTCTACTAACCTTGGCAACTTAACCACTTAAATATGATTTTCAGTATTACTCAAGCTGTATTTGAAGTGACTCGCCGCAATAAAGTTACCAAGCAAAAGGAAACGAAAATCCTGTTAGTTTGTTCCTAGACAAACACGCTGTCCTTTTCCGACAGATCTACAGTTTCTGTCAGAGACAAACACGCTGTCCTTTTCCGACAGTTTCTGTCAACAGAATAGTTATGTTATTCCACCTGATCACTTCAAATCTCCATTGCTTTTCATCCTATTGAGGGATCTGATCCTTTGTAGAAGGGATAAAAGCTTTAGTTATACAGGAAGAAAACAGTCATGGAATATCTCATAAGCAAACTATGCACAGGCAGGAGTCTGCTTACTGCAGCTTAGTCTGAGCTGAAGTTCTTCATGTGGTCAAGGCATTCAGTAACTTAGTTACATTTTAAAATGACCTTTTGTCTCATGCTAGCTTTGCCCAGTACCCTCATTTCTCGCAGCAGTGTCATAAACACACACCTAAAGCTCTCAAAGTAAAGCACATGCAAATTCAAATGAACTAAGAATTATTTATATGACTTTAACGTTCCTCATATGTTAAAGACCTGCACTTCCCAGTGAGTAAGTACCTGTGGAGTGGGAGGCAGCCTACAGTCCATCTCCATATGCTGCAACAAAGCACTAAGAGCAGGGGGTGTGTTTCAGGCGCCCCATTTCCTTTGCTAATACCACGCAGCTCATCTCCTTTCCTGCATCTACTGAGGTAATAAGAAACCTTAATGTCACTGCATGTTGATGGAGCAGCAGCTGGAACAGCTGAACAGTAGTAATACTGCCTGCTTCTGAACATGGGATAAGAGAGAGCAGCTGAATCAATTAGGGAGGTACACAATAAATAAAGGAGACTCATACTGATGGAAATAATCCTTGCCTTACTCCTTTTGTTTGTACTTAGAAAAATTCATCTTTCTGACCACTTTGTCAGTTAAGATTGATAGAGGTCAGCAAGCGAGATAGCAATTTAGAATAAACAAGGAATTAACATTTCTCCTCCTCTTGGTCATATATTTCAAGTCATGGAGCTCTAACAGTAGCAGCTTCTTAACACAAAATGAGCTGGGGTTTAATGCTGTAAAACTATGCATGCAAAATAGGTAACAACAAAACATGGCACTAATGATCTGTAATAAACAAAGGATTTTCTGAGAGGCCAAAAAACCCGAACAAAACATAGACTGCATTTTTGTGACACAAGCAGGCTCTGAATTCTTTTGGACTGTCATCAAATCACAGGGATCCAACAAAACAGGACATCAAGTTATGCGTTTGTTCCCAAAGATACAAGTGCTTCAGACTGGGGAGGGACAAGGTGGAGGAGGGAGAGTGCATCAGGGGACAACAATCCAAAAGCCTCTATATACAACAGCTTTTAGAAAATATTTTCCAGGTATATTTCATAGGGAAGGTGTTTGTGGTTTCTCAAAATACCTGATTAGATACAGATCAGAGGAACCAGGAGACCAAAAATGCCTTATTAAAAGCAATTTTCATTCAATTCTTCTATGAATTCATTACAATAGAATATTTAAATACAGAAAGCCTTTAAAAAAAAACAGGATCCTGCCTCATTCAGTGCATAGTGTGTACAATGCTGAGTTGTGGAACAGGTTCTCAACACTTGTTCTGTACTCACTGTCCAGAATGAGACTCCATCAGATTTTCATTTTACTAATAAGCCTCCTCAGCTTCTTCTACGTGATATGTAATTTTTCCCCTTGACAGATTCTCTTCTATTTCCTTAAGACTTCTCTTCCAGTACTCAATGCTGCACTATATCCCAAGAGTTTTAAGCAGGATTTAATCAAACAGAGCTTGAAAACTAAAGAAGAAATCATCCATCAATTCCATGAATTTCCTTACATTTAAATTCCTTAAAGTCCCTTAAATGGACATTCATCTTTGCTTTCCACTCATGTTTTATGAGCCCATTTTCTAATTTGCAAAACACCAGATATAGGTATAGCCACTGAATTAGTCACCTTAAGACTAAAGAAAGCATTGCTGCTATACTTTTTTTTTTTTTTAACATTTTCACCCAATATTAAGTTTCTGTTTGATGACAGTGTTATTCTCCCCTTGCAAGTTCAACTACATTCTGGTCTTGAAACAAATCCAACCCAAACTCCATGTATGTTCTGAAACAGACATACAAGCCAAGGGCATACAGAAACCCTGGGAGTAAATACTGTCCTTTCTTCATCATCACATACTACAGGGAAATAAGAAACCAAGCAAAAGAAACTTACAGAAGAAGAACAGAAATCTTTGATTAATCATCAGGGATTTATCTCATTTTGCCATGAATCAGGTTGAAAAGCCACTCAATTAGATCTGGACCCATTCCAGACCAGACCTCGGTACAGCACACATGAATGGGAAGCACCACTCAAGCAGCCACACTATTCCTGGTAACTTAGCTGCAGCATGAAAACTATTTGGGCAAGAAGTTTCAATCAGCTATTTTGGGAGCAGCGAGACAAGCTGTAGATAATGAGAAGTTATCGAAATTCAGATCAGTTTGATTTTATTCAACTTCCTAAGAAGCCCAGACAAAATCAGCTACAATGTAAGTAGAGAAGCAGCCATGTAGAAGAAGATGACTACATGGATTGCTGTCACAAACTCCTTCCAAACTACAAGCTTTCAAACAAAGGTTGTAGTTTGGAAGCCTGACAGCTGCGAGAAAGCAACCTGTTAGTCATACAACAATGTACTGCAGAGGTCAGTGTCCTCATGTACTACAGTACTGTCAAATACCTACTTCATGTCTAAAACCTGTTAATTTTTACTGCAAATTAATTCAGAATTTAATCTCTTTAGATCTGCATATTAATTACAGAAACACACAATCCAAACAGGTAGCTCACACACAAAAAAACCAATCCAGAACACAACAAAACAAGGTACGATATTAACCAGATCTTTTACTATTGGTCTCCACGCAAAGTTTTACACCCTACCTCAGGTGAGCAATCAGAAATGCCTATTCCAGCCAAAAGGAGGAAGGGATGCCAGTCAGTACATTCACTGGGTTTAGCCACAAAAGCTAAGTCAGGGACTGTCCATTTGTTTATAAAAGTCCATTTGTTTATAAAAAGAGATCATGGCAGTCCCATAGTTAGTCTGTTGGGCACTTGTGAACAGCTTCCAGCTGATAAAAGGACAACTGAGAACTGAAGGACCATGTCATGTGCCCAAAGAAAAAAAAGAAAGACACGCTTAAGTCATACAAATGACAGACTCACTGAGGAAACAAACCAGAGCTGACAAAAACCCAAAGTAAGAAGAGCGTTTTTTCCAATGATTCACATACCTGATAAAGTGACTCAACTAACTTAACTTATGAGGTGTATAGATTTGAATATTCCTATGAAATAGCTTTTTATTTTCAACTTCTGTTTTAAATCTTGTTTTCTTCAATTACCCTTGCATAGGAAATGTCACAAAGTTTCTCAGAAAAAAAAAAACCAAAAAAAGACAAGATGAAGAGCTTCTGCAAAGTACAATCCTCCTGTTCCAAACTCTGCTCTAAAAGGACATAAACTGAAATTCATAAACATGAACTCCAAACAATTTGAGCTATCATCAAGCAAACAAAGGAAAAGAGAAGCAAAGTTTAGGTGCCAGCAGACTTTGTCAGAAGTATCAACAGCGTCAGACTGCTGTTGGAGACCACTCACAACTGCTCCTGAACTAGCTCACTAAAAGAAAATGTTTTCCACAAGAATGACCAGAGTACTGAAATTTTAGGAAAGTATTGAATGGAAACTACAGTTCATCAGGGCTATCAAGTCAAGTGAGTCTATGTCCTGAGAGAAACATAGAAAATATCTGTGGAACACACTGTTAAGTCAGCTGTTAATGCAGATATATACACAAGACTGAATACAAACTATGAGTCATGTGTTCCAATCCCTTAAGCCTGTGTGTTCACCTATCCCCTCTGAATGACAGGTAGGAGAGAAAAACCTATACAAGAAGCATACAAAATGGACACTCCTCTCTACACCCAACACATACGTTTTACCTGTCAGGATTGCGCCTCAGAATCAAGATGTTACATCACCGATTAGTAATCGGTAATGTTTATTATCAAGCATGTCTCATGCATAAGAAAGACCGCAAAGTTAAAAACCTCTGCTCTTCAGTATGCAGACCCACTGAGCTGTGCATGAGCCCAACCTAAACAAACAGTTGTGCTGCCTGATGTGATGCATTTCCACTGATGGAAATACACTTAGAACATCTGTAACACACCTCTCCAATGTGTTACACTTCTTTTTCTAAGGGTTGGACTAAAAAGAATAAAGCCAATACTATGTAAGCTGTTCCTGTCTTTAAATTTATACCCCAAGATGGCCAGGATAAAACACCAACATACTTTATGCCATTTTCTTTGAAAAGAAAATGCTGTTCAAAATATTGAGACAGACACAATCACTTTTACATGAAGGACACAATCCTCTTTCTTCTAAACTTTTGAGTACATCACGTAAAAACACATAATGCGGATCAAAGTATCTGGACAAAGCTGGCAAGCCAAGCCATTGTTCACTTCCAAGTCAGTCCAATGTCACTGACTTAGAAAGCATCCTTAAATCAAGTCCTGTAGAAAGTGTGCCCAACACTGACATTATTGTCAGGAACCTAAATTGCTGCATTCAAAACTAATGAGATCTAACAAAACACCAACACCCCACCTGAAGGGAATAAGCAAATGAGCAACATGTCAGGATATGACAGCCTTAGACTCAAAACTAACTTTACTCGTACTAACTAGAGAAGCATGTGTTGACAAATGTTCTCATTCCCTACTTTTACAAATGGGCTATTGGTAGGGTTTTGCAAGTTACATTCCAAAGCTGAAGTACACATAACATACATTAAGCACAAGCATGTTCATCAGATGGGCAAAACACTTGGTTACTACTGTAAGCTCTGCCTGTGTAAGATATCACTACCACTTTTCCAATGGTTCCTCATTAAGCAGCTTACTTCTGTGTTTGCAACAGTTTACTGTGAAAATGATGAAACTTCTTCCCACTTGCATTTGTTCCCTGCACAGACTACACTTTGGCCATGACTCAGCTATAAATCCCCATCTCACAATGAACTACTCATTAGAGAATACAGTGCCTGAAAAAAAAAACCACCACTACTTGCATCTTATCGCAGACAAGTCATAACAGCAGTATCATTATCATGATAATGCTTTCAAGAAACTATCAAATTAATTCTATTCTAGTACCTCCAGAGAAGACCCTGCCCCTGCAAATTTTTGCAACAATTAAACTTTTTTAACTAAGCTGTTAAGTAAGAATGAGAAATTAAATTGAAAGTAATATCAAAAGCAAAAATACAGACTTGGACAAAAAAACCCATTTGAAATTAATGAGACACAGTTTGAAGTACAGAAAAAAATTTACAATTCAACCCTAAACATGGCACCAAACAGAAAGGGAGAAAATTAATTAATGAGTCATTAACTATTAAGTAAAGGCTCAGTGTGGTCTCATTAGCCAAGTAGGTTAGACCTAATTAAAACTTTGTACAAGATTCACATGCAAAGCCTAAACTGGCTGTTGCAGAATGTCAGAATTTAGAGCAGGTGCTGACCACTGACCCTGCAGGTATCTAGAGAAATTCTTTTGCTAGCTGCTTCCTATATTTAAACACAATTAAAAAAGCATGTCAGTGCTGTATACACTTTATCATACTCTAAAGATGCTAGGAAAAATATCCAAGGTCATTTCTGCTTAGTTTTGACAGCCATCTCCTGACTCATCACAACATCACCTGATGTTTCTGCTGGCTAAGCAGTACACATGGCATTTTCTACCTGTACTGGTGCTGGGAAGAAGCACAGGTACTACATTCCAAACACCCTTCTCACCCAAACCATGCAACAAATTGCCCACAGGACACAAAAATACCATCAAATGATAGGTTTATAAGGCTTGGGCCTAAGAGGTCACAGCAACTCAAACAAGACAGACTTAACACTGAAGGAACCAAAAAGCAGAAGTCTGCATGCCTTCTGTTCGGGGGAAAACCACTACCACTATACAAGTCTCACTTTTCATTCTTTTAATTTCTTCTTCTTCTTGCCTGTAAGACACACATGCCCAACCATAAAAAAATAACTGAAGCACAATCCAAATAAAACCAAGACCTACAATGCCATCTCTTCAGCAGTGTACAATACTCTAAATGATATGAGAAAACACTACTAAAAAAAAAAGGCTAAAAAAGCTAACAATTACAAGCTTCCAATTACTGCTGGCTTCACTAATCCACATAAGTCAAGGAGTCAAACATCTGTTCCTCTCCAATAAAACTGGAATCAAATACATTTTTTATTCCACAAAATATTTGCAGAAAACATTTCTATGAGCAAAAGGCATAGCTGAGTTAAATAACTGAGTTCTATTAGTAACTAAATCAAAATTAAAATCCCTTGTCAAGCATCACAATTTGCAAACACATTTTTGAATGAAGTTTAATTTCAAATCCAGCATAGCAGACTGTCATACTAAGAGCAGGACCAGAAAAAGCTGCCCCTCTGTTAGAGTACATACCTTTGTCCTTCTTGAAGTCCAAAGCATCTTCCTTATCTGTCACTATTTCCTTCATGTTGATAATGCTTTGGTGATTAAGCTGTCGAAGAATCTTAATCTCCCGAATAGCTGTAATTGGAAACCCTTCCTTTTCATTATCCAAACGTACTTTCTTTAATGCTACCATTTCCCCTAAGAGAAAATTCAAATAAAAAACATTAAGATTAGCAACCAAACTGGGATTTAGTATTGGGTTGGTTTGTTTGTTTTTAAAACACTTCACATTTGTTCCTACTTTTGAATGAACTAAGCAGTGAATATTCTGATGCCTGCTGCAAACACTACGCTGAACAGAAATCAGCATCACAGAGAGAAGCAAAACTACAAATGAGGCTTTTCAGCTATCCACTGTAAGGCCTATCTTCTTGCTCCTGCATACCTCACTCACCTGCCCTCATGTTCCACATCTATCAAAGAGTGATTATCAGCAGCAGCTTTACAGACAGAGGCCTGTGATTGATCTGGATTTCTTAGTACCACATCACCACAGGTCAGAATGCATATACCTAGTCAGAAATACTACACAGTTGAAGATATGAGGCAGACGACTGAGTTCTGCTTGTAGAAAGTATACTGATGAATTTCAGAAGTGTCACTGCCATGTTTGCAGGGAAGATAAATTTCCCTTATTGTTTTGCAGCAGGCTGGGCTGGAAGAAGCTGAAGCCTGCAAAATGGCAGGAGCATGATCTACTCATAATGGGAGATAATCTGAAGATGGTATGCCAGCTCAATCATTTTGTTCTTGGAAGTTTATTGTTACGGCTGGGAAGTTAATTGACAGCACAGATATCTTTGTCAGCTCTAAAAAGTACTTATCCCACACCACCTTACATGATACATTCACAACAGATCACTTTCCAGCATGACACAACATCTATTTGCTTTGAAAGCCCATTGCACAGCTTGTTATAAGGTATCTCAAAGGCCATAATGTCACTCTTCAGACAGGATTTGAATCCAAAGCTAATGGAAGGTTTGCTATATCTGTATGGGTG
This sequence comes from Acanthisitta chloris, assembly GCF_000695815.1. Classification (NCBI taxonomy): domain Eukaryota; kingdom Metazoa; phylum Chordata; class Aves; order Passeriformes; family Acanthisittidae; genus Acanthisitta; species Acanthisitta chloris. The sequence goes on along the minus strand of NW_008684693.1, from coordinate 15,381 downwards.
CATTCAACATAGAGAGCAACAACTTCTGCTAGAGGTTAAGAAATGACTGCCATGCACAAATAACCCTGAAGTTTGCCAAAGAGGCAATATAGTTATGACAGGATTAAAAAGCTAAACACGCAAAGAAGAAAATTCCAAGAGAGCAGGAAGAAGATCCTAACAATGATTTGCAATGGTTCTCAAGGTAGAGATAAAAATCTGTGACAGTTAGACTTAAGAACTAAAGTTTGCCAACAGAGACAGGCACAGGTAAAGAATGAAGAAGGAATCATAATAGTAATTGCTTATTCTTCTGGAGAACAGAAAGAAGCAACTGCAGCTGGTATGTGGTCCTATGTGATTCAGTTACTGCTGAAAGAGAAAATTATCCAGCACTCAAAGCATGTGCAAATAAGCCAGAAGGGCAGTCACAGAAAGAACTACTAATTAAACAAAATCAAGCAACATACAGCATATATGAAGAATTTGGACACATTATCTATTCAGAAGTAGTGACAATAGTCTTATGTCTCATAGTGGTGACTGCTTGCCTAAGTTATTGCAGCAACAGGTTAACATGAAATTTAAAAATAATGTCACTGCTGTAAAGTCATTCATACTGCAAGAAAAATACCTAACATGCAACTCAAGGGCTGAGTTGCACAGAAGTAGATTCACTTCCTAGTATCAGCTAGTGACTATTGCAGTATGAAGAACAGTGGCCAAATCTCACGCATAACTTCTTTCACCCTTACGTCCTTTTACAAACTTCATTCCTGTTTGCCAACCTGCCTAGGCTGCCATTTTGTGTCCCCAGATTATTTACCCTCTCTTCTCCACTAGCTCAATTCTGTACAGACCATCAAAACTCAATAAATAAGAATCAGAATTTAAGACTGCTCAGCTTGCTTTCAGCCACAGCATTACAGATACTGTCCAGCACAGCAAATGATAATTTCTGATTTAGACAAATGCTAGATTTACAACTGAACAGAACAACTAGAAACTTTCCAACATTAGAGAGCAGAATAGCACAAATTTTACTCAAGACAAAACCATCCTGTTCACTTAAAATTACAGGATTACATTTACTTTTTTTGAACTTACCTGTGTCTTTATCTCTGGCTTTGTAAACTTGCCCATAAGTGCCTTCACCAATAATACCAATGATATCAAATTTATCCACACAGCGCTTTCCCCAGTCTATTTCTTTTTCTTTTGTTTCACCATGTCGTGGTCCACATATTCTAGAAAGAAGCAAACACTTCTAAGAATACTGACAATATATCTAGGCATCGCCTTAACTCTGAAGAAACCCTCAACACTAACTATTTGAGACATTATTAGTCTACTGTCTTACTACAATTAAGTGGCAATAAACCATGCCGTTTGAGTCAGGCCTCATTAATATTAAAAAAGTCATTAAAAAGCAACATTCTTTTGACAAGAATATATTTTAAAGAAACTGTCATTTCTCCTTGCTTGACAGGCTTTGAAAAAAGTCTCATAAACATACTTTGGTCTTCTCTTGCTGTGTAGCTGAACTGCTGGTTTCTTTTCTTCAGGACTTTTGGGTACCTCAGCTCCTGCAGGCAACTCAGGTGGAAGTGGCAAGTCTGCAAGCAGATGGCGAAGCTTCTTCTCCGTTTCTTTAACTGTCTTCACTGACACATTCTCTCGCAAACTATTAAGAAAACCACAATTTTGCTAATAAGTTGAAGACAGCAGAATGTTAACATACATAAAAGAAAACATATTAGAATTATTTTTAAAAAAATACATTCTAGACTCTCGATGCATCAACATTTGAAACCTCTACTCTTAAGAGTTCAGAGGACTTGGATTTGTGCTTCATAAATGGCTTACAAATAGCTCTCAAAGACGCACAGCTAACCACAATTCTACAGAATCATAAAATCAGGACTTTCTGGTGAAAGCTGAGGTCAGTTCACACCAGAAGCATTACCAGCACAGACTTCTTCTGCCATGCAAGCTTCTTTCCAAGCTTATGGCCTAGACTATTAAGAATATCTAGAGCTCAGGTGCTGCCAGACATCAGAAGCGTAGTGGGAAAATCTGTCCTCTGACTTGTCATAAGAAAGAGAGAAGATTGTCCTAAACCAGTTCTCTCTGAAGTTGGTCTCCACAAATATGAGCATCATGGTGACAGTGACACTGCAGGGCATTACAAGGCTGTCCATATCACCTCATTACAGATTCTAATCACATACATTTGCTGAAACACTCCAGATTCAACATGTTTCTAGTGACCAGCATGTAAATCAAGTGGAAAAAAAAAAAATCAGTTAAAAAATTAGTAAATGTTTTTCTGCCATGGGTTACTGACATCTAACCAATTTTTAATTGACCATAATTGGTAACAGCTCCTAACTGTCAATCTGTCTTGAGAAAAATCCCCAAACACATACAGCAATGTATTCCTTTAATTATTACTATATACAATGATCCTAGAGATGCTCTTCCCATTCTAATGGGGAAATTTTGAAAACATACTTGCTGCAGGTTTGTTTTTTGTTTAAGCACATAATGCTATTTCACCAGAACTTCCTTGAGTTTAGCTAGATTTGTGTAGCTATGACACTTTTAAAGACACTTAAAATATTTAATTTCATAACTGTTTCTCCCCTGCAGGACTCTCACATCGCATTTGCTCTTTAAATTTCAAACTCTGTCACCACATCTTAGTCATGCCTTGATGGGACATTTTCCAAGATAGTAAAACAGCCAAATTGCACTGTCAGCATCCTTATCTGTGAAGGTTTCTCTGCAACTTCTTACCTGCTTAGTTTCACAGATAAAGCAGGAACTTCTGCAAATGGAAAGAGACTGCCAACTCTCATCATGGAAAATGTATATATTTTTTCTTACTTTAATTGCCATTAATCTTTATATAGCTCAACAAAGCACTCCGGTGTTTTGCATGCCTATGCTTCCCCAAGAAAACAGAACACTTTAATGCCTTCTACGACTCCTCAAGCTGCCCCTACCCAATTTTCAAGAAGCATCACAAGGAAGCATATACTGCCCTCATCATAAATATAATGGTTTACATGCAATAAATAAACCACCTTACCACAGTGCATGTAATGATCATGGTAATGAAAACTTCTTATTTTTGAAGCTCCTATATTTGTATTTCTCTCACAATTTTGCCCCCAGTATGAGTGAAAGCATAACATATGAAAGGTTCTGAAACCGAACCTTTAGAAGTATCACATGAAAACAGAGGCAGCCAAGAGCAGCCTTTTTTTTTTTTTTGCCTGGTCTGTTAAATCACACATCATTGACAACCAGGGCAATCTTCCCTTTCAGCTACCCTACACAGTGGTTTTGCAACACTGCTGTTCCTTCAGGTCGCTGATTTGTGGGTTTATCAGATTCTTACTGAACTTCACAACTGACAGACACTAGGAACCAGACAGTTCGGCACAGCATCAAGCTTTCTTTGTTGGCACAGTTTCCCCATAGTAACGCTGAGCCCAAGGTAAATATCTTTGCCCTCCTCTGCCCTAAAATACATTAATCTTTCTCCTTTAATAACTTAAGCTTTATCATGTCTTATAAGCACAACCATTCTGATCTGAAGTTTGCAACATCCTATAGGCAAAACTAAGTAAAGCATAAAAAGGCACTCTCTCACCTGTCCATCCTTCTAATGCAGCTGTTTTGCAAGCATTAAGCTATTATTTTTTTTTGAAAAGAGAATGAGTTCAGTGCTGGACGAACCACAGCTTAATTGTGGCTTAACTCCTCACTACAGTTTAGCTAAACTTAAAACAGGTACTAATGAAAAAAAAAATCAGAAGCAATTAGCCAGCTTTGATAGGAAATCTCATTTCATATTACTACAATTAATACTGCAACATCAGTCATATTTAGTTAGACTAGACAGCCTAGTTTTTAAAGAAGTAACTCTTACTCACAGTGTCAGGAACCTTATTTACCTGGAAAGGATGGCTTTGCCACAAATTTAAATGCAAACATACATTTGCTACACAGCTGTGACTGAACAGCTGGAACTACATTTGCTAGAGTGCTGAAGGGAAGAAAATAAGATTTGTTTTACTCCTGAAGAAAAATAAATATCTGTCCAATACTATGTTAGGTTCTATTTGTTTCACAAGGCCTCCTGTGCACCCTTAATGTTTAACACTGCATTAAATTACAAGCTAACACAAGAGAAACATTTACACCTCTAGCTAAAAAATTTCAGCTTACTTGTTGCCAGAAGGTGATTTCTTATATACTTGTGAGAGGCATGTAACAGCGTGAGTAAAACCAAAAGTAACTTCTCATCACCAACCCAAAAGAAAAATAGTGAATTACAGCATAATACAAAAATTTCCAATACAAATCACAGCACATATTCTCCATTAGGACCATGAAGAGACTTAACATAATCTAAACTCAGATGACACTTGGAAGTGTTGAAGAAATTAATTTCTTCACTACAGACCAATTTTTACACTTCAACAGTTAACACAAATGACAAGCCACTAACATCGCTTTCATTATACATACTCAAAATAATACTGATCTTTGAGATAAATTACACTAAACCAATGCAACATATAAAACAGTATCTTTCAAAGAAAAGAGTCTTTACCTCAAACCCCAGCTAATTAAAGAATTTTCACATATTGCTACTGAATCCAGCTTTTCACTGGAAAAGTACATGCTCACACCAAACTTGAAATCTTGAATCCCTTGACTGAAAGGAGCCCTCCTGGGCCAAATCCTTCTCTTTTCAAAACCAGTTTAATTATTTTTAAGATCAAATTCCTTCAGTTCACTAACAACCACCACATCGAACAAAGGAAGAGCAAGAACAAGATGCCTAATGCATCAGCAAGATCTGGCAAATAGGCTTATATTTATTTTCCAAATGAAGTAACAACAACAACAATAATAAAAAGGAACAGACAACCCTAAATGCAAACCTGTCAGAACTCACCTATCAGTTTCTTTGTCTTCAGGCAGCGTGGGAGGCAAAGGCAAGGGTGGCAGTGTGGAGGTCGGTAGTGCAACAATTCGATCCTTCTCCTTGGTTACTACACTTGGTGTACTCACTTTGCTTTTTTCCTTTACAGTGACTGGTGGCTGTTTTACAACTGCTACTTTACTCTCTTTTACAGCTGCAGGCTTCTGCTTAGCAACTTTGTCTGCAATTAAATTATTTTCCCCTTTTGTTTCAGGAAGTGAGACCTTGGCTTTTGCCTTGTCGTTTTTCAAATTTGCACTGCTGGTAGGAGAAGGTGTATGCTCAGTTTTTATCTTCTTCAGGTCCTTTACATTGTTCACTTGAGGTGCACTTACAGCAGTGTCGGTGTTTCCCTTCGTGGGTGTTGAAGTGTTGGAAGCTTTTGCACTGGCTTTAGCTGCCTCAGCAGCTCTTGCTTTTTTGTTTTTGTTCAGCTCAGCAGCCAGGCTACTCTTCAGAGTCAATGTACTAGGAGAAATACTTGAATGACGACTTCTGGATCTAGACAATCTGTGTCTGCTACGAGACCTTGAATGCCTTGATGAATACGGACTTCTGCTTCGAGATTTCGCTGATCTCCTGTTTCAAAAGAGTGAAGATTTATCCAGTTAAAACTTAGTCTAGCTGCTTGCCCACCATATCTAATTTTTGGACAAATTACCATCTTTTAAAACAACCATATCACAATGCATAGATAGTATTTCCTATGAAATAGGAAAGACTATGCATTAAAAAAAAAAATCTAGTTAATCAGGATTCTAAACCTAAACAGGCTGTTAGAAAAATATTAACTTTCTCAGATATAGCTTCTCCCACTAGTGAACTGCAAAATACAAGAATATCTATATAAGGGCAGAAATGTTCTTTCTTCCTCACTAAAGAGATATTTTTCTCTGTTAAAGAAATCTCATCCTATGCAACTTGTACAAACGTCTTTAGTAGATGCAGTATTTAAGTGCAATTCGGTTGACCAATCAATTAGCATTTGACAAAATGATATCAATGTTACAATAGGACCAGAGAAACCTAAACACAACACTGAAGCAGTAACTGTAGGAACTTCTTAAGTTTCACTTTCATAAATATCACTGAAGTTAATTGAAAAGAAATGAACTACTAAAGGCTGCAATGTAGCCAACTGAAAGACAACAATAAATCTCAGGTTTCCTTTTCTGAAATCTAATTGCACACCTGAAAAAACTCCAAGCAAATAAACACAAACAAAACCTACAAGTACACAATACTTGTTACAGCTACTGATAAGCAAACATAACCCACACCTGCAGAATCTAATAGAAAGAAAAAAAACCCACATCTAAGTCATCTACAAAATCCTAGCAAGAAAACAACCTAGAATGAAGGCAGGTGCAGGGGAGCAAACCAAACTTTTACTGTGCAAAAAATACTATTTCATACAAATGATTTTCCATTCAAAATTTCGAAGGGATATCCTAATTTATTTGCCTAGCAGTAGTTCTTCGTTAAACGGTTAAAGGAAAAAATTTAATTGAGGTGAAGGGCATGGAACAAGTAAAGTAGCCTAATCCACTGCTACCACACAGAAATGCTATGAAATAAATGAAATAAAATGTAGGGGGTTTAATCCATTTTACCATACTAAGAATAGCAAGGATATTAACCAGATTTACAAGTATTTTTTGATTGAACTTCGATGGAAATCTATTTTGTTTATCAGTTGAAGGGGAGGAAAAAGTATAATCAGGATTAAAAAAAACATTATTCATCAGCTCGACAAAGAAAAATATCAAGCAATAGCAAAAATTAAGACTTCCTGGAGACACAGCCATTTCAGAGTTCAAAAGATAGCATCAGTGTATGGAGGTTGCCAAAACAAAAACAAACTAAAAACCCAAACCAAACCAACAAACAAAAAAACCTCAACAAACAAAACCGAAGCCAACCATAATCATTATGGTCAGGACTATCCACTCCATACCAAATTTAATTTAACTGAAAATTAAATTAATTCCATTTTAGTTATGAACATAATGTTTCCATCCAATGTTTCAACTGAACAAATATTGAATCTAGTATGTTCTGTTTGGTCTGTGGTATTTAGTACTTTCCAAATTTACATGCATTATAAAACAAACTCTTATCAGCCTTCAGAAAATGTCATTGAGATGGATGAGGCTTTGAGCAACCTGGTCTAGTGGGAGGTGTCCCTGCCCATGGCAGGGAAGGTTGGGACTAGATGGTCTGTAAGGTCCATTCCATCCCTTAAATTCTATGGTATCATTCTGTGATAGGAGATTGATCAAGAAGTGACTGGAAAACACTGTCTGCACACTGTATACCGTAACACAGGCTTCAAAATTCTATAAGTAAAACTGAAATTCATCCACACAGCTAGAGATTCTTGAAAGAAAAAAATAAATACAATCCCAGAGGTTGACAACTCTTGGAAACTAGCACAGTTCAGTTCTATGTCAGGAAGCAGGTTTTATATCATTTTCTGGCACACGAGGATACCAAGAGATTGTAATAACAACAATAAAAATAATTATCATAGATGTTTTTCACACTTCAATAAAAAAAAAAAATTACAATTATCTTCTCTGAATTTTCAACCAGAATTTAACACTCGGTTCAGTTAAAGAGATCTTAACGTCCACAAGTAATAAACACCAAATAAAAACATAATATTGGTCAGAAAAATTCCCTTGAAAACTCACTTCTGAGCCAGGTTGCTGAAGTTATTTTTCTCATTACTGCTGATTTGAAAATCTAAGTGCTAAATCCCACAGAAAATTTTCAGAGGCTTGGCCAAAGGGTAAAAGTTAACAAGTACAGAGTTCCATGAGATAAGTTGGGGCAGCAAGCAGAAAACATGGGAAGGTCGATACAATGCAGCAAAATACTGTGCCAGAGCTCCCCTCACACTTATCTTGCTGTCAGGGGGAAACACTGTCTCAAGCAGAGGTGTACTGCTACAGTACTGCTACTGCACCTGCTGTACAATCAGCATAATTATATTTCTCCATCATCAAGTACAAGCTAACAACCCCCATTAGTCCTAAACTGACTTATATAAATGGTGCATCGTTTACAAGCATGTCACTGACCTGTCTGGAGAAACATTTCCCTGCACATCATGTTCATAAATCAGCTGTGTTAGACTGATACTCGCTCCAATTACCTGTAGAACACAACCTCCATCCCAAGGACTAAATTGCAACCTGTACTAAATTTAAAACATGCCCTAAAGTCTCAAAATCAGCTATATTTCTTTCATAAGTATAATTTGGCAGAAGAGGGTGTTTTGATCACTGCCTAATATCAAGAATCTTTGTAACAAACAGCAACACGCATGTAATTTCATATGCACTTGAAGAGAAGTAGCAGTTTGAAACAGCACAGTGGTTGAGACACCATGCTCGATTCTGAAACTCTTTCTGTTCCACTTCGGTAAGAAGAAAAACAGGTTCATATAGATCACTACTAGGGGTGAAATGAGAACATCTGTTCAAATTAATGACAACTAATTATCACTTGATCAGCTACCATAACTTGGTGAAAAAGATGCAGTTTTGAAAAGCTAAGGCAAAAATAACCCAAACCTTTATACTTACTTCAAAAACAAACATGTAAGGAAGGCAAGAATTGACAGTGGACTAATGTCTGTATTTTACCAATACTAGTCATGAGAGTCTGGACATGAACATGGATTTATGCAAGCTCAGAAAAAAACCCAACCAACCATTCTCCATCCTGCGTTTCACATCCCAACTGACAACAGACTACCTTTTTCATGTCAGAATGGCATCCATGTGGGCAACAACAAAGAGATGCACACAAATACTTAAGTTTCAGTTCCAGTACCTATTACAGCCCTTAACAGCAGATGGATGTGACAGCAAACTAGTTATGAAATAAGCTGAAAAGTATAATCTCTGCACCACTATAATTTTACCAAAAACTTCATTATTTATGTCAGAAAAAATAGATCTATAATACATGTCTGTGCTAATAATAGACTGGAACTTCCTCTGGCATCCCAAAGACCTTTGCAAGAGCCCCTTGCTGGACCTTGTCCACTAGGCTAGACCCAAGAGAGCTACAGCAAAACCACTCACATTTTCAACTAAACAGGTAAATGCTGAATCTTCAGTAAAAAGCAGTTTCGTCAAAGTGCTAGTTATTCAAGCTACAATGATAAAATATACCGCTTTCATAAGCCTAATGATCTTTTCAAACAATCAACGATCAATTTCTTTCATCTCTGTAGTTCAAAAGTCCCACGAGAACCTTCCAGGCTAGACAGAACTTATGTACAAGTTTCCATCTATAAAAATGAAACAAACCCAAAAATATGAACATTTTACAGGCTTTCCTGCAGTGTATACAGCACCCAGAGCGGAGAAATGTCACCTTATACATAATAAAACCAGCTAGTCCACTCTGTTCAGAGCTAACACTCGTTTGACATAAAAGATGAAGTGACAGCAGCACAAAGATGGGCTCAGACAACAGCCAGTGTCTGCCACTTAACAGGACACTGACTACTTACTGGGACCCTGAAAAACACCAGGACAGACATCTGAAATACAAGGTCCTCTCTAAAACTTCCAGCAGGTTTCTATTAAATGTGTGTGCATGCATACACGTCGGTATATGTAAATGCCTTATCTGACAGTCATCACCAACTACTTAATATCTAGTCAGGAACTTGTTTTTAACACAGTAAAATGGAACCAAAGAGCAGTGGTTACAACTGCACAGAATTGCACTGCAAACAGCAAATACATCAACAACGCAATTCAAACTTTTCCATGCCAAGCAGGGAGAGATCAGGAAGCACACTAAACCTAAAGGCCACATCCACTCTTAAACAAAAGTACCAGCATCTGCTAGTAACACATATGGGGAGAAACCCCCAAAAAGTCACTGTTTCAGGTAGATTTCCTTCAATGCTTCTTCCTGTTTGCACCCAGAAGTGTCTCATTTACAAGTACCTTTGCCACACATACCCATTAACGGTCTCGTATGAGCACTTTGAAGTTTCTTCACACAGGTATAGATCCCTACAGAAGGGTAACTGCCAGATCTCATGACATTCATAAAATCCCCTCTGAACCATATACTGATTTCAATATGGTTTTATATATGGAGATGAGAAAAAGAAAACTGATTTGCCTAAAGACTCTAAGTATCAGTAGGACTAGTCTGCATTCGAACCAAGTTCTAAAGCTGATTATTTTCTTCCCTGGAGACAAAGGAGCACAACTAGATTAGCCTCGAAGAGAAATGGAAGAAATCACATAATATTACGCGTAGCTATAAAATGGAAACAGAAAAAAAAGGTTGAGGATATCATCTACAAAACATGTATGAAAGAGGCAGATTTAAAGAAAGCAACAGAGGAAGAAAGCACTAGTAAGGAAATTATCCTGAAACCGAAAACCTTAGCACTGCTGTCCTCTATCTTTCAGAACAACAAAAAGAATTACTGCTCCCCTCCCCAAGACAAAAATAAAAGTTGGTTTAGGTACCACAGTTTTGGGGGTTTTTTGTTTGTTTGTTTTTGTTTTTTTTTGCCCAGTACTCTAGGTTTCATAAAACAAACAGGTATTAATTTTTTCTCTTAATACAATGTACTTAGTCACTTCATAAAAAAACTACTTAAGAGATCAAAGTGTTATTAGTTACAACTTTCAAATCTGTTACACTGTTCGTCCATTCTGAAAGGCTACCTTCTACTGCACTTCACAGGCTAATTAACCAATTACCAAACAGAAGATTTATTACTTTAACAAAAAAAATTAAAAAAGCGTCTGCTGATGTAGCATCACTTATTTTCAAGCACAGAATGAAAGAATTCCAAATAGTAACTTAAAGAGTGCTGTATTTCACTCTTTTGATATTTGAAAGCACAACAACAGTTCCACACCTCAGATTCCCAAGGATACAAATTTCACACAGCTTACATGCTGCTTCTTGCCATGCTACTTTCTAGGTGCTTCTTTCTGCCCCATTCCAATACTCCCTTTATTTTATTGCAAAAAAAAAGGTAACATTTTATTGACAAATCAGAATGATCATATGTTATCATGTTTATAAACCTGCAAACCTCTTTTCTTCTTAACTGCTTTAAGAACAAGCTAAATCCAACACGCTAGTAGCCAGCTACACTCATTACCTACATGTGAACAATATTATACTTGGAATACATCACAGTCTGCAGAGCTGAACAAGGGAACTAATTTTATCAGTACCTTTTTGACAATGCATAATACAAAGAGATTCACAAGAATAATAAGGGAAAAACAAGAAACCTGACAGTTGAGAGGAGGTTAAAGCAATCACTGCAGCTCTTTCATTAACTAGCAGTGAATGCTGGTCTACTGACCAAGCACTGCCACCTTCCCCTGCATGGTAAAGTCATAGTGTATTTGAGAAGGGATACCTAAATTTCATCAACTGGCTTCAAGCAAACGTATAATTCATTTCTTTAAGCCATGACAGTAATAGTTCTGTCACTTGATACCTCATTAATTAATTTATTTTCTCTAGCCCCAGCTCAGGGTTACATTCTACCCACCTACTCAGCTGCTTGGAACATAAAGACTACACAATTTGCCTTACTGATAAAAACCACTGATCTTTAACAGGGTCTCCAATACATACAGCAAAGGAATACTGGAAAACTCTTGAGCTTGACTTTTGTTTCTTAAACTTGCTATAATCCTATAACCCAGATGAAACCTGTCTCCAAAGAAATCAACCAGCAAAAAGTCAAGTCAACTCACAAGCTGTGCTCTAAACACATTTAAAAGTTAAATTTTTCCAATTATCTTCCTTCTCACAGCAAGGAAAGAAGCAGCACAAGGAGGAAAAGAAAAGGCCCATCAGCATGGCTGGGCAAGAGGCAAAGTTCACTGCCAATTAACAAAACATTAATAAATTCAGAGTATGTACTACAGTGAGAGCCTCAATATGCACTGGAAAAATTACATAGTCCAAACAATGAAAACCTACAGTGTTCCATTTTAAATTCTGCAAAATACAGTTTTACTAAGCAAAATTTATTTTCACCAATCAAGGGGTAAAAAAAAGTCAAACTCTCTTACTCTAGGTTCAAAGGTGGTAGAATCACTGGATTTAAAGTTATTTTCATATCAGCACATGAAACCATGTCTACTTCTCCATGAAGTAGACATTTACTAGCTGAATATGTATTTTAGCGTTTTCCTATGCTTGTTTTGGCTTTGCACATAAATGACCCATATTCCATATTTTGCAGAGCCTCACTACTGCCTGCCAGCTACCCCTAGAAACTGAGATGGCTCTATGTAGTACCAACAAGAAATCCTGTATTTCTCCTACAAGCAATGCCCATGCACACAGTAGTACTATGCTAGTAGTGCCCCACCCACTTACTTTTATCTAAGCAGATGGGTAGGTGTATCCAAATCCGGAAAAATGTGTTTACTCATCTATACTGCTAACTGAATTAGACGTGTGATCACATAACATATGACCTGAGTGAAGTAACAAAACACAGTACTCTGGAAAAGAGTTTAGGAAGAAATTGTAAGAAGCAAGAGACTCTGCCCGTTTTGTCAACCGTGGATGGGGCTTGGCTGTGAAGTTTTTAAAAAATCCAGTCAGCTTATCAGTAAAGAAATGCACCTCATACTTTTGGCAGAGTTTCCACTTTGAAAATACACATGTGCTACTCTGGGACAGCTGTGCTCCCATCCACAAGAAAATACTAATACAAATTCACCAGCAGCAAATAAAGAAGTTTTGTTCAACAAGTAGTAAGAAGAAAAGTTCACCCAAACCACAAACTTTTACTGCTATTATAACAAAAAAGACAATTAGTCTACCATTCAAAGGGAATTCACCGAGAGCGGAACACACATCTAGTGTATCTGCTCCTCTTCTGACTCCAGATCCAGGCAACATCAACTGCAATTCACAACTCCTAAGTCACAGCAAGTGCACTGCTGATGCTGCTGGAGAAAACCAGGGACTCAAAAGAGCAAAGCTGACTATGCTTGTTTCTCCTCAACTGTTTTACTAGGATGTTTCTCCCTAAGCAGCTCAGACACCAGGATGAAAAAAGTCAGCTCTGGACACACAAGCTTTCCAAGCATGCTGAACCACTTTATTCTCATTTTCTACCTAGCAAAATAACCAGATAATTTATATCATGCTACAGAAGACACATATGAGACATAGAATGAAAAGAACAAAAAGACTTGCAGGCTGGAATGCTCAGTCACATACAAAGTTCTTACTGTCTTGACACCATTACAGCTGGATACAAGCCCAGGATTAAGTCCTTAAATCATCCAGATGAAGAGGACAGGTGCTGCTGCCTTCATGTAACTAATATTGTATCAAGTCTAAGGCCACTATATCATTATCTAAACAGGACAGCAAACACGTCCAGCATTTTGATTATAGTACCACAGAGCTGCACAGAAAGTGGTTATGACGGTCTGAATAGCTAAAACAATAATATAAAAACCTTCCATCTTTATTTCCCCACTGACATTGCAATACACATGAGTAATAGCTGCATGGGAGCAAAAAACCACTAGCCTGTGTTTCTCCACAAGTCAAGGTGGGAAGTCACAGAGCTCACTCCTAGAAACAGATAAGCAGCACAAGAAAGATTTACTTACCACAGAGTCAGTACAAAAATCTGATTTGATCTTGAGATTTAAACTCTCAGGCTTCAAATCACAGGCCTACTACTAAGAGGGGGAAAAAAAAGAAACAACACCCCTACAAAACTTTGTTCTGTAACTGTCCCCTATACAACACCTCCAATACATTCTACTGCAGCCCCATCAGCCAGCACCTAAGACAGAATCCTAAACTGACTGGGCTGTCCATCTGCCTAATACAACTTCCTGGAATTCCTAAATGCTAACCTGGCGTAAATAAGTTTGTTCCTCATTATTAGCTTTCTCATTTCAGGATAAGAGCAGCTACAGAAAATAATCTGATTTCTAGAGCATTTAAATCAAACTATGCACATAATATTCCTGCTATGCTATTATTCAAATAATTCCGAAAGCATATCCTTAAACACTTGTAACAGACTCTCAGGGAATACAACATGCCGTTTTTCAGAGCAATTACAGTGATTTCTGCTTGAAACACCCTATTGTTTACAAAATTATGCCATACAACCACACCTTAAACCAATCATTTTTATCCCAAGGCACCTTTGTTCTATCTGAACAAAGTAGGACACAGCTTTCTGCTCTTTAAGCAGCATTTGATGCACACCCATGACAGCAGACTCAGCCAACAGGCAGCGAAACACAGGAACAGCTTGAACATGCTGGATACATCCTCCCTGAATACAGGGCAGGACACCCCCAATGGTAACCACCACAAAGGGCTCATTAGAAACAACAGAGAACAGTTCTCAGACAACCCACCAGGTAGTGCCTTGTAAACAAAATTCTTGCCAGTGGAACAGCAAATCACCTGATACACTTAAAATTAAAGTCCAGATGTGAATTTAAGTAAGTCTATAAGCAATAAGGCAACAGTATGATTTCAATATAGGAAATAAAAATCTTCAGTTATAAATACATTCTAAGCAAATAGTCTAAATTCCCAATGGATTTTCCTGCAGGTTAAAATAGTCTGAAGAGCTTCAATTCCGTAACACAGTTTGTACCTGATTAGGAAGATACATCCCGTGTTTCCTCTCCCTGTAATATACAAAGGGTCTGACCTTTACACCCCGAGTCCACACTAACACTGAAAGTTAT
>NW_008684693.1:0-613 GCF_000695815.1 Acanthisitta chloris | reverse complement strand
CGACCTTACTAGGAAAAGAGCATACATGCATTTCCATAGGTTGTGTAAAGCACTAAAGACAATTTAACAAAACGTGACACAGACTTTTTCCTAGCAAAACAGAAAGTCCAAGTCTTTCTACAGACCTCTAAAAAAGAACACGAAACACTTGGAACACAAATTGCCTGTCAGCTTGCTTGCTATTTAGATCAGTGGGAACTAAACTGGACACAAATACTTTTAACACACAGCCTATTTTATGGGGGAACAGGATCATGTACCAGAGTATCTCTGTACCTCATAAACAGAGATTTAAAAATCAAAATGGGTCCTTCGGAAAACCTGTCCTCCAAGCAGCATCTTCCTTTGGTCACTCTCATCTGAAAAAGTTCTCATGCCCCTTAATATTTAAAAGCCTTTTTACAGTTAGGTGGCCTCCCACATAGAGAAACTAACTGCAGAAGTGTTATAGGCTCCAGTGTCTCCCTTTCTCCCTGGGAGACAGGACAGGAAGACCTTTGTGCTTGTCCCTCTCCCCTTCCCCCCACCCCGGCTCGCTGGCAGCAAGAGGGAGCGCTTTTTGTTGCCAGATGCAAAGCTCTGCCTCCTGCCCTCCACCCCAGCCGCGACTCCC